>NW_026515678.1:607500-801127 GCF_025526975.1 Fimicolochytrium jonesii
TTCTTCCTGTCGCGCCATGTCGGCCTGGTCGGCTTCCATCCGTTTCCGTGCCGCGTCGATTAGTTGCTGACGTTGGTGGGCGAGGAGTTGCAGCCGCGCCATCAGTGCGTTGAACTCGGCTTCTTCGGGCGATGTCAATGTTTCTGCGGACATCGGGGCCGTGGCCGCATCGGTGATCGCACGCTCAGGCACCCCCAGATTACATTCGTGGAATAACCGCCAATGCTCATGCCCCTGCATCGCCCCACCCCCAACCCTTCTCGCCCCACCCCCCCGTCGCAAATCCTGCCAACTCAAATCAAACTCATTAAACGGCACCAACCCCTCCGCCTCCGTCCACCTCCCCCCCGCAACCTTCTGCGCCTGCATCACATATGCCGGGGGTAGGTAACTCCCACCCCGCATGATATCCAGCCGGTTCTCGAAGGAGAAGATCAGGTCGCCGGCGTCGGATGCGAGCGCGATGTGGTTGATGGATTCGGTGAATTGGATCTCGCGAAGGAGGGTGTTTTGCGTGTCCCAGAGTTTGAGGTGCCCGTCGTGCGAGGAGGTGAGGAAGAGGGAGAGGGAGGGGATGGGGACGATGGAGGTGATGGCGTCGGTGTGGTCGTCGGAGCGGTTGTGGGGGTTTATAGGGGTGTAGCCTGTGAGCGAATGGATCAGAAATCACCATCCAGGTGCTTCGGTCCATCGTTCCCTTGCCTCGCAAAAAGAAAACCGACAACTCTTACTTTTCCTCGCAACATTAAACCGCCACATCTGCACCGAATAATCATCCAACCCGGCACAGATCACATCCCCCAACACCGCAATCACTCGCGGCACGCCAGGCGTCGGGATCGCGATCTTCGGCACCACATATCCGCTATTCAACGCCGTCGGGACCACGCTAGAGATCCGGATGTGCTCGTCTACCCCGCTCGTGAAGAGGAGCTGGTGCTCCGTGGAGGCTATCATGTGGGTCATTTCGCCGGCGTGGAGCTGTCGGAATTCATTGGGTGTCCATCGTATTCAATGCACTGACTGATGAACAACAAAAATGGCAGTGGGAATGCACACATACCTGACATCGGTCCCCCACCGCCCCCCTCCGTTTGTACACCACAACCTGCCCATTGCGCGTCGCTCCAAGCAAGAACGTATAACCCCCCGCCACCGTCGCAGCGTCCAGCGCCCCAACAGGCGTAGCCCCACCCGTTGCAGGTGTATGGGCATTTCGAAAGGTATCAGGAAACCGCCCTTCGAAGAGGGTCATGAGGTTGCAGTCTTCGCGAGCTGTTGAAGTTGAAAGGGTGAGAGGTGAGGGGATGGAGACGGGAAAAGGAAGGGATGAACGTACATGACTCGCTAGCCCGCCAGATATCGACCACGGCACATGGGTTGGCGTTGGTTGCGATGACCCAAATCTCGTTGTTACCGAGCATCATGTACATCCTATCTGCCATGTCCGCGCAGTTATGTTTGGAAAACATGCTATCAGTAACCAGCCCCGCATCCGCATAGAATCAAATGATCCCAAAATAACGCACCAGTCCGCCCGGAATAAGCAATAGCTGTAACAACATCCGTATCCAAAATCGGCAACGCGGCCGTCAACGTCTTCCCCGATACCGGCGAGATCAGTCGCACGACTCCATCCTCCGTGCGCGCGATCAAGCGGGGCGGGAAGGTTGATGAGGCGTCGGAGCGCAGGAGGGTCGTCAGGTTTGAGCTGGCGTGGGATGAGGCTTATGAGTGGGAGAGTGGGCATGGGGCGGGTGGAGGAGGGAAACGAAGGAGCGTGCAACGTACTTGACGTTCGCGAATACGGAGTTGATGTGGTTCGTTCCCCAGACCTGTAGGCCTTCGGCTGTGCGGACGTACATGAGCTGGTCGTCGATGACGTGCATGCTGAGGGGCTTGTTGCGTAGATGTAGGCTGCCGGAAAGAGAGAAACACTTATAATCAACAATCCAGTATAAGGCTGCAAGATCAAAACAATGACTTCAAAATTTACCAATAAATCTCCCGAAAAGTATTCAAATCAAACATCCGCACACTCGAATCCATCCCGGCCGACATGAGCACCTGGCCATGCGGATACATTGCCAACGCGGTGACTGACTGCGTGTGTGCGTTGAACTCGTGGATGATCGCGTTGGCCATGTTGCGTATTTGGACTGTGTGAAATGCGCAAGCGTGAGTGAATTGGAGGACCAGATGAGAAAGCTGAAGAAGTAACCTACTGCTGCCGTCGGCACAGGCGATGATGGTGTACTGGTACAAGTCGTGCTGGATTATTGTTTTGACATGCCGGGTGGAGATAGTGCGCACAGCTGTGGCTGTCCCGCTTAAGTGCTGCGTTTCGCATATCTACACAAATCGGACAGCCCACATCAGCAATGTACTCGCAAATGTCCTGCAGCGTTCGCATCCACAGCACGCACCACAATCTGCGTCCCCACAGCAGCAAACACCCTCCCATTCGGCTCGTCTAGCGAGATATCCGAAATCCATGATTCTTCTGGCAACTCGGTGTGGAAGGTGTGTTTGAGCGTTGCGACGACTTTGTAGGTGCCTGAGCTGTTTGCTTTGTTGTTTCTGATGAAGTGGGTTAGCATTGTGAGGATTCGTGTGAAAGAGGGAGGAACGCTTACCGTATCTGGATCCCTTCGAGACCCCATATCTGCAACGAACAAAAAAGAACGCGGCGTTAGATGTGAATATGCTCGTTACCGGGGGAGTTGCTGCCCCGACTCACACTGATATCGTGAGATCCGGCCGTGACGATTTCCCCAGTGGTTTTGTTGTATTTCACACTGTACAAGAATGGGTTGATGTTAGTTGACTGCATGGATGACATGGAAGAGAGATAGCCCGTAGGATCCGTACAAAAGGACTGGCTCGGCAGTTCGACATATCTGAACGCATTCAAACCGCGAGTTGAAGAACTGCTCTCAAAAACCGTCAGTTTACCGAATCCTCCGAAATCCCAGTGCGTGAAAGCTTCTTTCCAAAACCCACCTTTAACCCCCTCCCACACCCAACTCCGACATAAACACACATCCTCGCCACATACGCAATCTGCTCCACCTCCATCGGACACCTTACCACCGCCCGCGGTTTATGCGATGCTGTCCCCGCGACGATATCCCAGATCGTCGCGGTGCGGGTGCGGTCGATTGTCACGAATGTGTAGGCCGATGACGAGGATTGTTGTGATGATGCTGCGGGTGTGGATGTCGATGGGGTGTTTGTTGAGTCGGAGCCGTTAGAGCCGTCCTTTTCCGCCCCGTGTATCTGTTTCCCCGACCCTGAACCTGGCGCGGACCGCACTTCCCCAGCTTCACACCCTCCCATCCCATCCTCGTCTCCATTCACAACTCCCGCATAATCCGCCGTAATCCTCCCCTCAGCATGATGTGTCGGGATCTTGACATGCGAGCACGCACACAAGACCTGCTGCTGGCGATGTCGGAGGGTATATTTGGGTTGGAAGCCGTGGCGAATGGTTAGCGGGTAGGGAATTAGGGAGGCGCCGATGTTTGGCGGGCGCTTGGTGGCGGGGGAGGGAGAGCTGGATTGGGAGAGGTAAGAGGCGCGGACGAGGGCCCAGAGATCTTGGGCTGTGCGTTTGGGAGGTTTGGTGGGGTGGGTGGCAGATTTGGCTTTCACATTGGGAGGATGCTGTGCTGTTGCATTAGTGGCGGCGCTGACGGACCGATCGGACTGGCCCGAATCGGAAGCTGTCTGGATTGCTCTTGCATGTTCTGACACCAGACGGGAGCTGAAGGAACTATCCGTCTTCCGTGCAAGAGAGCCCACGACAATAGGTCCACGGAGTGCTGCAGACGAAGGATGAGATGGAGGACGGGATGCCTCTGCGGCCAGCATACTTGTTTCAGTGTAAGTAGTGTTGATACGCTGCGGGTGGCCGTTCACTGGTCAGGACGGGGAGCAAGGGCAAGCCATCAAAATTGACAGCAACGCGGTATTCAACATCGATCTCCGCTTGAATCTCGCAGACATTTGACAGGGGCAGAAACGGCTGCAAACGGGTCGGTCCCCTTCTTTCTCTTCACAACCGTCCATACTACATCTGCATATGCAAAATTCACAGCCGAGTCATGATTAGGCTATCTCGCCAATCAAGATGGTGGTCGGACGGGGATTCCGCGTCAAGCATTTGTTCTCCTGTTCCGAGACGAGTTGCTAATGATACGATGGCATAGAAACCGGGACTGCTTGTCTAGCAGCTTACTACTTCTGTCTCCCGGGAGCACTGCAATTCCTAGGAGGGGAGAAGAGGGAGCTCAGATGCTTGCTTTGTTGAACCATCCATTCCACGGCAATAAATCGGATCTATGCAGAGGGCAACAGGAGAACACGCGGCCCATAAAGACCTGACTTCTCCGACTTCTCTCCGTCTCCTTCTCAATTTGGTCCGCAATCTAGTCGAGGTTTTCAACTCACGCCATTTGGTGGACCTTGGTGGACGGAGGCACCCGGAGGTGACTGTACTGTATACTGTGTGAGAGATGGGCCGTGGTACGCGTGAGCTACGCGCGCACGAATTGCGACCTCTCATCAGATCTGTAGCCCCCTCTTTCGAACCGGTAGGCTCCCCCACAATCCTCCATATATGTTCCCCCATAATGTTCCCGGCCGTTGCCACGTGCCCGAATTTGCAAAGCTGTCGGGCAGCACTTGAGAGGTTATGGGGTGTGATGGTACGTGACCAAGATTGCTCCTCCTTCCGTACGGGCCGACGATGCAGCCGGAGGGCTACCCTATAAAAGCCAAGGGACGAGAGCACTCTCCATGATGCATCCAGGTCGTCCGTCCATCATAAGCACCTTCCATCCCCCATCTCCTGTCATCATGCTCCTCAAGTTGATCGCCTCCGCGGCCGCCCTCCTGCTCTCCAGCAGCGCGGCCGCCAACCCCGTCTTCTCCTACGACTTCCTAGCCACCAACCCCTTCGACGCCGCCAGCGCCCTCGCCCCCATCTGGCACTTTGACGAAAAAACCTGCGCCCCGACCGACGCCGTCGTCAATGGGCAGCCGAATCCCGGGAACGCTGCCGACTACTGCAATGTGTTCAAGGTGGATCATAATTGTACCCCGCAGCCCCCGTGGAAGGGAGACAACACTCTTGGAGCGAGATTCCCTACTTACTGGTTGAGTCAGTATTGTGAGAAGGACCAGAGTTTTCGGATTCTTTATGATGTTTACTTTTCGAAGGACACGGGGCATCGTCATGATTGGGAGTAAGTTTCTACTGTTCACCATCTAGTCCCGTTCTCTTGGCTGTCGCTACCATTGACTCAGCCGCATTTCCTCATTAGATGGACGATCATAAAACTCACCCGCAACTCACCCGACAACACCTGGACAGCCGCAGGCGCCTGGATGGAACAAGACGGGAAACACCCCTGGTACAACTGGTCCTCCATCTCCACCAACAACCTCGGCCACCCTCTCCTCTACTTTGGAAAATGGCATCACCCGGTGTTCCCAGATCAGCAGACCAGATTCTTCGCGAACACCTGCCCGCCCAATTCCAAGAGCGATTATAGAAGCTCGGATTATATGTGGCCCGCTGCGGATCATTTGGTGCCCGCGAATGTGATTGATCCGAAGTGGAGCTATGGAAATGCGGATTCGACACCCCCGGCGTTTTATCCCAATGGAAAATATGATATTTGCAACTTCTAAATATTGGCGTAAATGTAGTTGTCTATAGGGTAGATAGTATACCAGTACGCATTCCCTTTCTTCACTGCTGTCGCTTTCCCATTTACATTGTGATGCAAGCTGGTGCCTGCTATATATGTTTCCATATTTTATGCATTTACCCTTTCAATGATACTTCCATTCTACCAGCCAAAACGTGGCTGGGTTCAATTCTGAGAAAATGTGTTATGCTGTCGAATCGTGTTAATTCCGACTCTTGGAGTCACTAAACAGCGTCCTTACATTCCTCACCGCAAAGCTTCTGGCAAGATGTACTGTACTGTACCACCCACAACACAACGCATCGTCCACTCTGGGTCCCCCCTCGCCGTTGTAGTCCACCATCCGCCAACATGTCCAACATGTCCGACATATTCGACGACGATAATCGATTATGACAGCGACACCGAGCCGTCCCTCACAGACTGGGAAGACACAAACAGAGAGAATCTAGTGTCATTCCTAAGGAATCCGCAGTGGTCCCACGCACTGCCTAAGCTTGTGCTTTACGAGAGTGATCTTCTCCAAGACCATCCCGGTGCGAAGGAGGAGGACGGCCTGGCCTGTCACGACGGGAGCGTCGATCAGACTCTCCACGACCCCAGTCCAATCTGTGCGCGTAGAAGGGAACTTTAACCAAACCACCCTCCGACGTCCGAGCATAATCCTTCTTGAGCCAGCCCCCTCGTCGATCTATCAACGACATGACGGAAAACCGAGGCTCGAGAAGTTGACCTTCTCTTCCATTCACAGAGGGAAACACATCGGGGAAACCGGAATCGGCCGTCAAGTATGTCACTCACTTCCTTGGCCTTCATTGCAGGTGCTGGATTTTTACTTTTGTTCTCGTTTGCCTGTTTTCCTTCCATTCGTTCGAACCTGTTCAAGATGGCGGATCAGCCTTTGCTCAAGGAAAGGCTTACCTCTCATGTATACATATATAAAGAACGCCCTGTCTACAACTATATATAGATGTACCCGCCATATCAATTTGGTGATCCGATTCGGATCTGAATTTCATTGCAGATGACCTCCCGCGGTTGATGTGACGGGTATGAGTACCACTTTAGGTGTAAGTTTTGGGATGGTTGAAGGCGTCCAGGCTCGAGGACGGCCTCCTGCGGACTTCAGCCACGCAACCGGACTGACCTTTGATTGGCTAACCAGGTTCGGCGAGACGAGATCACTCTGTGAGGAGTGCATCGAGGGAATGGAGGGTCAGATCCATGCCCTCCCTGTCCTTGGACGTCCAGTATTGTTAGTAGTCGCGAATGACTTCACGCGACTGTTTACGTCAGCATCGGAGTTGTCCGTCGCTTAAAACCTTGTGGTCCCAACCTTACCCGCCTCAGATGTGAGACAGAAGTGCACGCAGCGAAGCGAAACCTTATAAGACAGGACGCAAATCAAGGAAAGCACGAAATCCAGAAGGCTAAGCAGAGACGGAAAACCCCACCGGTGATCGTTGCCTTCCGCTCGGAAATACGGAGCTTCGAAGTCCGAGGTCAGTATCGGACCGCCCTCACGAAGGGCATCGGTTTCGCTTGCGTCGAGTCCAGCTTGGCATTGCACAAGCTCATTATATTGCAGATATAATCGTCGCGGCTCGCTCAACTCGCACAACATAAATCAGCGCCAACCGAGTCTCTCCCTCACGACATATCAAGGATCTCTGACCTCAAATGTCCGGCCGTCCTGGAAACGGCCTGCCAAACGCCGTTGACAGCACCGAATCCCTCGAGTCGCCCACCAGTCCGGACTACCCCACCCCCTCCGAGCATCGCGCTCCCCTGCTGGACCAACAGCAACCCCCAGGTCAAGCAAAACAGACCCAACCAAGCCGCCACCTCCCCCCGATCGTCCGTGCATCTGATGGCTCCCGCGAAGACGGGAACGGCGGCGACGGCAGCAACCACTCCAAAAACGCGGCCGAGAATAAGCATGAGTCCCAGGACGAGGAGCACCAAGCGCCGCACGCGGCCAAGCTGCTGATGACGAAAAAAGCCAACTCGGACGAAGACCGCCGCCAGGACTTGATCCACAAACTCCGCTTGAAGGCGGCACAGCTCGGCCCCAACGAGTATGGCGTTACACCCGAAGACCTGTCCCGCATCTGCAATTTCGACAACCGTTCCAGTCCCTCGCTTTTGCAGATGTATAACAACGAGTTCGGCGGGATTGAGGGGTTGGCCGTTTTGTTGAAGGTGGATCTCGAGAAGGGGCTTGAGCGGGTAGATGAAGGCGTTGATGTCGATACTCATGGAAAGAAAGAAACGAAGAAATCGAGGAAACAGCAGGTCGCGCCGGAAATGGGCGACGATGGGGTCCCGCTTCCTATGAAACGCAATATGACCGCCGTAGAAAACGAGTCTCGCCAGGCGGCGTTTGGAACAAACGTCATCCCACCTCCGCGATCAGACACTATTCTTGAGATGGTTTGGGAAACCATCAAAGAAGACCCCATCATCAAAGTCCTGATCATCGGCGCGGCTGTTGTATTGGCACTCGGAACGGCGATCTGCCCGTCGGAAGGATACATCGAGGGTCTGGCTATTTTGGTCGCGGTCGTCATTGTCCTTTCCGTGACGGCCGGAAACGACTGGTCCAAGGACCGCAAATTCAAGAAATTACTCTTGCTGCAATCCGACAAGCGGTGCAAAGTTATTCGCGGTGGGGTCAAGGACCAGGTTTCGAGTTGGGATCTTATCGTTGGGGATCTGGTGGAGGTAGTTGTGGGCGACGAAATCCCCGCCGACGGCCTGTTTGTGAACGGCAACAGATTGGTTGTCGATGAGTCGCCGTTGACTGGAGAATCCATTCCCGTCAAGAAAAACCCTTCATCGCCATACATGTTCTCAGGATGTCAAGTAAGCGAAGGCTCCGGAGTGATGCTCGTAACAGGAGTCGGCACACGATCCAGTGGCGGACAAATCCAAGAACTACTGAACGAGGCTCAAAACGAAGAAACAGTACTGCAAGCAAAACTCCACCAGGTCGCCGTTCTGATCGGCAAAGTCGGTGTCGCGAGCGGTATCCTGACCTTCCTTGCACTTTTGGTCCGGTGGGCGATCGCATGGGGACGCCATGAAGCCAGTGGGTCGGGGTCCTCGTGTTCTGGCTCATCCGACTCGGAGACGCTCGGCCGGATCCAGGCCATCGCCGAAGATTTCGTGATCGGTATTACCGTCGTCGTAGTTGCCGTTCCCGAAGGTTTGCCCCTCGCCGTTACGATTTCGTTGGCGTTCTCCATGTTCAAAATGATCAAAGACAACTGTTTCGTCCGACATCTCGATGCGTCCGAGACAATGGGCGAGGCTACCTGTATTTGCACGGACAAGACGGGAACCCTGACTGAGAACCGCATGACGGTTGTTAAGGCCTTGGTTGGAGATCAGATTCATTATGGGGAAGGATCGGGAGAGGACGCTACGAAAGTGCACCCGTTTTCGCCAACGACGCTGCAACCGCATGTTAGGGATATCTTTACCGAGGGAATCTGCGTGAACTCGAACTGTTTTGTGAAGATGACGGATAAAGGACAGCCGCTCTTTGTCGGATCGGCAACCGAGGGCGCTTTACTGGTGTTTTCGGAGAAGTTGGGAGTTCATTACGATTTCGTGCGCAAGCAGGTCGCTAAAGTAGAGAACGGGACATGGTCGTTCTCGTCGGACAGGAAACGTATGTCTACATTGGTCCAACCTATGGTAGGAGCGATCCCTATGGAAGGAAGCAGGGACAATGGCGGGGACGGTGAAAGCTCTGGACAAGGGTCACCAAAGTACAGGCTTTACACCAAAGGCGCGTCTGAAATCGTCCTTTCGCTCTGCACGCACATCATCGACGCCCAGGGAACAAAAGCCTCACGCATCTCCGCCGACGACATTTCCCGAATCCAACGCACGATCAAGCGATGGGCCTCGCAGGGTCTACGTACACTCGCGCTTTCT
Organism: Fimicolochytrium jonesii; assembly: GCF_025526975.1. Lineage (NCBI taxonomy): Eukaryota > Fungi > Chytridiomycota > Chytridiomycetes > Spizellomycetales > Powellomycetaceae > Fimicolochytrium > Fimicolochytrium jonesii. The sequence goes on from NW_026515678.1 coordinate 617,163, forward strand.
TACCGCGACACCGATAAGGAGCTGATGACGTTTGAGAGCTCGAGCCGCAAAGACGACCCGGAACATGATCTCGTTTTCATCGGGCTGGTCGGGATCAAGGACCCGTTGCGGAAGGAAGTTCCTGGCGCGGTCGCAATTTGCCAACGCGCCGGGCTGACCATTCGTATGGTTACTGGAGACAATATCTTGACTGCCTGCAAGATCGCCCGGGAGTCGAACATTATGTTTGGGGAGGGTATCGCGCTCGAAGGGCCGGTGTTCCGCGCCATGTCGTTGGAGGAGAAGATGGCGATTATCCCGCGGCTGCAGGTTCTTGCGCGGTCCTCGCCGTCCGACAAACACACTTTGGTCAACCTACTGAAGCGCATGGGCGAAGTCGTCGCTGTGACGGGAGACGGCACGAACGACGCGCCTGCACTCAAGGAAGCCGACGTCGGGTTCGCGATGGGAATCAGCGGGACGCAAATCGCCATGAACGCGTCGGATATCGTTTTGCTCGACGACAATTTTGTCTCGCTGGTGCAGTCGATCCGGTGGGGCCGGAACGTGCTCAACTGCGTGCGCAAATTCCTGCAGTTCCAGCTCGGTGTCAATCTCGTTGCGATTATCCTGACCTTTGTGGGTTCGTTGACCCAGGGGTCGTCGCCGCTAAGCACCGTGCAGTTGCTGTGGGTTAACCTGATCATGGACTCGCTGGGTGCGCTCGCTTTGGCTTCCGACGAGCCTGAGGATGACATCTTGGACCACCCTCCGCATGCCCGTACCGCTTCGCTTTTGTCTCGGCCTATGCGACAGTATATCGTCATCCAGGTGCTGTTCCAGATCATCGTTCTCCTCTTACTTTTCCTCGGCGGGGCAGACCACTGGGTCCCATACGATGAAAGCTTCTACCACCCGGCCGACGTCACCGGTGACCCAAGTCGCCGCGCCTCGACAATGGTCTTCCTCGTCTTTATCCTCATGCAACTTTCCAACATCGTCATGGCCCGCCAACTCAACGGCGAACTCAACGTCTTCAAGGACTTCTTCCGCAACAAACTCTTTATCCTCATCATAACCGTCATCCTCGCCGTGCAGGTCCTCGTCATCTTCGTAGCAGGCAGTTTCGTCCGCACCTGCCGACTCAACTGGCCTGACTGGGTCGTATGTATTATCCTAGCGCTGTGCAATTTCCCATTCACGATGTTCCTCCGCGCCATGTGCAATTTCCACGAGAACAACCGCGGGAAGGCCAAATGGCACTGGTCGTTCGTCGCACACGACGTGAACCGACACAAGAAGGTCGCTTCGACGACGTTGGCGCCCGCGCCGCAAGCAACGGTCGACATCGATGGCTCGAGCGACTCGGTCACTGAAGCCGAGGCCCGGCCCGTCGCTAAAGGGCCTGCCGGCACAACCACCGAGGCCAACCAGTCTCAAACCCATGTGCCACACCATCAACCGCAGCGTCGGGCAGGCACGCGATGGCAGACGGTGCGTTCGGCGGTGGTGCTGATGGGTGCATTGGAGACCGTTCGGCACGAAGACTTCACCCCGCGTGGACCAGATCCGGGGTTCCTGGAGCACTGGATTAGGTTTAGGAAGGATGTTGGGGCTGTTTTGCCGACTAAAGGGGCGGCGATCGCGAGGAGCTCTGGAAGCTTGCACCAGAGATGATTGGTTGTTTTTGCGGGGATTCGCTTTTGAGGTGGTGGCTCTTTGTTGATGGCTGGGGAAACAAAAAAAGATGTCAAACCATACTAGAGACGTCAGGCTGGGACGCTCTTTCTTTTTGGATATTGCATCGGATGCTCTTGTGCTCCACATGTATCGTACATTGTAATCGGAATAGACTCTTGACCTCTAGACCCGGGTTCCCCATTCAATGCGATGTTGAGGATTGGATGTGAACATCAACGGAACTGCATTGGAAACTGATTTATCGCGCTCACATAACAACAATGAATGCCCAACCACAGCCGTACCAACTTCTGTCGGATTCGTTCTCAAAGACGTCCTAATGCCGGTCGGTTGCTGAACCGCATGTCATTCGGGGTACAATATTCGCTTGCAGTGTGACCTTTATCGATCATTATTGCGTTTCTTGCTGGCATGATGATGATAACGCTGATGTTTCCGATACTGAGTTTCGCCGGAGCATTCATCTTGTTCATAATATCGACAGGTATGTCTATACACAATAGGAATAACATCCTACCTTCCATAATCGCAACACCGCCACCCCTCTCAACCTCAACAGTAATCCATCTTTCCCTGTCTCATCACCGCCAAATACTCGCCCCACCAGGCACATCCGCCGTCCACCCACTCAGCCCCATCGTCGCCTTCAACCCCTGGCTCGGAACCGGAATCGCCACCTCCTCCTTGCCATGCGGTCCATTCTGCGCAAGCGACAGACCCGCAACGCCCCCAATCCCATTTGCACCTCCGCCGTCAAGGGCACTATCATTCCCGCCTCGCCAGATATCGCGCGCGGCATTGAGGGCGCCGACGCTGCCCCGGCGCCGGGTCTTGAGCACCCATGCGTCAATGAAGCCTTTGAGGGCAATGTCTGGGTTGTTGAGCGAGCGGTGCCAGGCTTCGACCGGGTGGTACATCATGGTCATGGGGGACCGCCAGGTGTTGTCGGCGATGAGGCGTGCGCGGAGGGAGGCGTGGTCGTAGTAGTAGCCTGAATGGAGAATACGCGGTGAATATATCAGTCTTGTTATGATTCGTCTTGTGGCGTGTGTGCGAAAACTGTTACGACTCTTACCATCAGGCCCATGCACAGGAATCGCCATCAACCTCCTCGTCAACGCACACAAAAACTCTGGCGGCACCCCCATCTGCTCCGCTCCATTCCCAGCCCTCGCTTGGAGCCTCGCCGCAGCATCCTGCGCATTCGCAGCCGGACCCGTGGCCGAAAGCGGGGTCTTGGACCGTTGCAAAAGACTGCTGTATGTCGCTTGTTGCTGTTGTTGTTGTTGTTGCTGTTGTTGAGGACGCTGTTGGAATGCTTGCTGTTGTTGAAGCGCGGCAGGGAAGGCGTATTGCTGTTGTTGCTGCTGCTGTCTATGCGGAGCGAGCCCTGAGATGGGTAGGCCGTCATAATACCCTGAGAACCGGTCGCGGTCGTAGAACGTTGCCGATCCGTTCGCCATAGGTAGAGACCCGACCGCTACTTCATGGGGCTCCATATTCCCACCCTCGGTCTCGCTCTGAGACCAGAAACGGCTCGGGCTAGGCTGACCAGGCACATGCGGCTCCCCCCACGCGTCAATGAGAGATGCAACGGGACCATGACCGCCAAGCGATTCGTAGGTGTCGGAAAGACCGTTGGCGGAAGCCGCGCCAGCAGAATACGATTGAGCGGCGTGGTCGAGTATCGGGTAGGCCGGGAAACTGTAAGCATGCTCAGGTACCGCTTTGATGTTATTCGCAAGTAAATCGCTTGATGAAGCCGTTTGTCCATTATCAGCAATCCGACTCGAATTCGCAAATCGGTCCTGATTGGGTTGCGCCACCCCACTGCGCATGTTGGCCGCCTGTTCCGATCCAATATGCTGTTGTTGCTGTTGGTGCTGCTGCTTATTCTGCCCATCCCCAGCAAACTCATCCTCCCCAGCCGCCTGCTGGTTTGACCTCTCACCCGCACCCCTCAACCTCTGCACAGCCCCCAGCATCCTCGTCAAGTGCCCAATCTTCTCCACCCCAAACGTATTCACAAGATCGTCCTCCGTCAACGTCTTCAGGTCCTCAAACGCCACCTCCTCCTTCGTGAACGCTTCAGCGTACTCGGCAAGATCTAACGAGCGCAACCAGCTGATCACGCCCGTGACGGGAATGTCCCCGCGCGGGCAAGGGTCGACAGGCTTCTGTTCCTTGATGAGGTGCATGATGCGTTTACGAGGGCCGACTTTCGTGATCCCGAGACGCACAAGATCGGATTCACGGAGCAGTTGCAGATCGCCGTATGTGACGGCGTGGGCGGCGAAGGTCGGGTAGTGCTGTTGAAGACCCAGGTGGGCTAGGAAGGCTTGCAAATCGAGGTCGGCTGATTTGTGTGTATCGGGTGATGGGTCGGGTATAGTGTCCCCGAGGTATGAGGTTGGTGCGTGGGTATCAATCGCACCTTTGCCGGAGCCGATCTCGATGTTTCCGAATTGGACCGGGAGATGTATGCCGGTATCTCCAGGGGTATGCTCACCGCCCTCGTCGGAAAGTGCAATGCCGTTGTCGGTTGCGGTCGAATCGCCGTGCTCAGCGTGCTCCGTCATTTCCGCCGCGCTCGCCACACCAGCGGATACGGCAGGTCTCTTCGTCCGAGACCGCGTCGCCGGTGCTGGTGCCGCCCTCCTCGCCGCCAACGGGCTAACCGCTACCTGCGACGGCTGCGACGTCTCGGACAGCGCCGAGGCACCCGTAGCAGGCACCACCAGCCCCGCATTCGAATTCTTCCGCCTGCGCGTCCCACCCCTCGTCCCCCTCCTCCTCAACCGGGGTGTGCTCCCCACATACTCAAAGTTGTCCTGGTCCCCATCCTCCGACTCCATCTGCGTGCCCACGTCGTCCGTCTCGCGGGGTGTGTACGGCGGTGGTGGTTCGTCCATCTCTTTCACAGGTACTTGCTCTTTCTGCTGTGTGGGTGTCGCCGTTTCCGCATACGCGGAATCACTCCCGTCTTCGATGATGTTAGACTCTTCTTCTGTGGTGGTGGGTGAACCCACGCCAGATTGCGCGAGGGACCGTCCACTTCCACTCCTGGTGATGTGGTCACGCGACGCCCGGTCCGCCTCCGCCCTCAGTTTCGCAGCCGCCTCACGTTCACTCAAAAACACCTCAATCTGCAATCGCCTCCTCTCCATCGCCTTATTTGCGTCCTCTATTTCCCGCACCAGCAGCCTCGTCGCCATATCCACCTCGCGGAACCCGGCCTGTCCGCCCAGGTACTCCTTCTGCTCCAGCGCGACGCGGCAGACCGCTAGAATCCTGTTGTAGCAATCGCGGTTGGCGATGGACAGTGAAATGTCGGAGGGCTGATTCGTGTCGGGGACGATGGAGACTACACGTAAAGCGGGGCGATTGCGGATGACGGCCTGTACGGTCTGCACGATCTGGTTTCTGATCGTCGGTGGGAGGATGTACGGTGTGTCTGCCGGGTACATGATCGGAAGCGAATACAGCAAGTCCTCGAGATCCGAGAGCGAGCCCTCACGACGGACATCGTCGAATGAACAGACGGTCGTGGTCGACGGCCTGCGACCCGTCACCTCGTGCATCATATCCGCCGCAAAGCTGTACCGACGGGATCCTTTGTCGGATACAAGGTCCTCATCGTCTTCAGCACCGCCTTCATCCTCATCTCCTGCGTCATTGTTGTCTCCACGATCATCGCCATCCTCCTCGTCCTCGAGATGCACCCGGCCGTCTCCGTCCTCCTTAAGCAGCGCTTTGACGAGTTCATTGAGTTTGCTCTTCCACAGATGCTGCTCCTCATTCCGCGCCACCCGGGCCTCGAGATCAACGACTATGTCCTCGGTTTCAGAGACAATGTCCTCCATACGGCTTCGGCGGGCTTGGTCCAGAAGCTTTCGTAGCTTTGACAGTTTCTCGGTAGTGGGGACGTTTCCGGTTTGATTGATGACGAGGGAGATTTGGCCACGGAGGCGCTTTGCTAATCTGCTGCGGCGCTCTTCTTTGCTTTTCTCCATTTCTTCCCGCCTCATTTGCCGGACGGCCTGGATATCTTCGATGTAGTGGTCCAGAAAGGTGGACCATTCGCCGATGCCCAGATTGTTTTCAGCCTGCAATTGGAGTACTTTAGTGTTACTTGACGAGACCGCCGGCAGTGAGTGCTTGACATGTCTGCAATATTTACCCTGACTCGGAAGGAGTAGTGCCCGGGTGGTAATACATCAGTCCACCACTCAGTGCTCCATCCCAGATATATTCTGACCCACTCGCTGGAAACGCGTTTCAGTATCACCATACCGTTGCGGTTTCAGTACCACCCTTCAAATATCTTACCTTGCTTCCGGCCCCATGCTTCGTTGTTTGACATGGAGCTCATATCGCGAGATCTGCAATTCCTCAGCCGAAGCGCAACTCCAACTCAGTAGAACACGTGAGTGGCCTCGCTTCGAATCCGTGAGGATGGTATCCATAGCGCGTGGCATGGTGCATTGATGCGGAAAGCCGCCGGTGAGTCGTCTGTGGTCGTTAGGATTAACTGTTCGGCTTGCTTGGCCGCCTGAAAGAAGAGGAGAAGGGGCTTCCTACTCAGATACTGTGTAAGCCGATAAAAAAAAGCTGGCACCCAGATTTACCTGCACCATCGCGCTTTGTGACTGGACGATGTCCTTCCTGGTCGGCGTTCTTCGAAGGCTTAGGTAAAGTTGCGAGGAAGGCATTGTGATCCATCATTTGGATATAGCGGCGCCTGAGTTCTGTGTCTGTCAGGACTTGATGGGCAGTCTGCAGCTCCTGAAATCTCTCTACAAAGCACATGAAGGGTAAGTATCCGGTGAATATATGGCAAGAAGGGGTCATTTGACATACGATAATCGTTCTCGGTGGGCGTTCCGATCTTGTCAGGGTGGTACTTCAAGGAAAGGTGCTTGTACCGTTTCCGGATGACCTCCATCAGCGATTGATGCCCCTGATCCGCTAGAGTGTCCAACTCCTTGCCGCGCTTTTCCAGCCCCGTCACTTTCTCGCGCGCTTCCGCAACTTCCCTGAATGCTAGGCCGCACAGTAGTTGGAAAGTGGTTTCGTTCCGGATGGGACCTGTGTGGAAGTATCGTCCTGTATCCGACACCAGTGTTCCTTCGTTTTTGATGACATCCACTATTCGGCAAATGTCCTAAGGATGCACGAGCGCTTATTTCAGTACTAGTAATCGAGAATGACCCACATCCGACGAGCATATATACCTTTGGCCCTGACACGGACGCTAGGGATGCCTGGGCTTCCACGAACGTCAGCACGTTTGTACTTGTGACCGTAAGGCCTCCCGTTACTGGGAATCCCTTCTTTCTAGCCGCGCGTTCGGCGTTCTTCTTCTCTCGTTTTCGTGCCGCGCGTTCTCTCTCGTCTAACTTTTTTTCTTCTTTCTTTTTGTCCTGCTGTAGTTCTCGCCGCGCCTGCTCGACTTTTCCAAGAGCCTCTTCCGCTTCCGTCAGCTCCTCCCTCGATTTCACTATTTCCTCGGCAAGGGCGATTTGCTCCTGAAAGATCCCGACAAGAGTTCTGGCCGTCTCGTCATTTTCGAGGTTTAGGACCTGAAAGAAGTGCGGAAGAGGTCCGCGGGTCTTGAGACTGGGAGCACGGGAGGCTACCTTGGTCTTTTGTGTGGAGACGGCAGCCTCGGGTTGCGACGATGCTGCAGCCATTGCTGCGCAAACGGTCCAAGAAGCTGTGCGAACGAAGTGATCGACGCTGCGCAATGGCTGTAACTACGGCTTTCCAGTGCTACTCCTGGTGCCTCAGAGGTTGACGGTATCGTTCCTTCCACGAACGTTCGTACGCCCCGCTGAGCTCAACTTCTGCGAAATGCGTCCGATAACAGTGTGCTGCACGTAAAATGAGCCTAGAATGAGGACTGATCCGCTGGCTGGCCTTGAGCCGGCTGCTAGCTAGTGAGTCGGTATGTCTGCGGTCTCTGTTGTACTGTCGTTCGAAGTGATCACCAACCTACAAGGGAGGAAATTTGCACGAGAATAAGGATATGGATCTGGGGCGAGTCGCGAAAGGTTAGGGCCTTGGTTGAGCCCGTGGGGTATTGAGTATCGTTCCGACCGGCGTGCGGCGAGGCCAGCTGCAGCGGCAAAGGGAAGGAACGGCGGGATGGCGAGGGGAACGTAGGGGTGGTTGCGGGGTCGCCGGCTCGCTTTGGTGTTGTTGTTGATGTTGTTGGGGGTTGGGTGTTGAATAGTAAGCAGCTCAGCGATAGTGCGGGTTGTCCGTGGGAGCCATCGCCATGATTCAATAAAGAATGCGACGTGTTCGCCGCGTCAGCTTCCCTCTTTCCCCTGGCTTGGCTTGATCTGGGCTTTATCCGTGGGCTTTATCCCACCCACCGGACATACACCCACGGCGAATAGCTGCTGCGGCCATATATACGACAGGCCATACTTTCTCACCTGGCACTCACTAGCTCCCCGTCGCTTCTGCTGAGAAGCTCATGTCATGTCTATAGTACAGTCTTATAAGGGGGAAAGGGGAACAATGCGGTTATACTGTGTCCTGTACCATCTTGTGCCATGTCGAATGCCTTCGCGCTCCAACGTCATACGGCCCGGTGCCAGCGTATCACATAGGTCGTACCCCAAAGCAACAAGCATGGCCGAAGGGCGCTCTATATAAGGCGGTTGCAGGAACGGACCTTGGGTCACGCTGTGAACTCTTTTTCGGGAGGTGAACAGTCGCCAAGCATTTGCGAATTTCACTGGTGGGGACACAGGGGTCAGCGGTAAAGCATCATGGCACTCCGTTCCCGTCAGAATACCGGTGGCGGCCTCTATGACGAGCACAGACTGTCAGTGGACAACTACGATGGGACGACGACCAGAGAGACGAAACCACTTCTGCCAGGACATGTCGGGTCTCGCCCGAAGGTGCGTGGTCGGCTGTGGCACTTTGCTCGATGAAGGAGGACGTGGGCTGAAGTGAAAGATTCTCTTGCCCCGTTAGTCCACGTGGATAGAGTCTCTGGGGAGGTTTTTTGTTTTTGCCAGCATTGCAACCATCTCTTTTCTGGGATGGAAGACATTTTCGGGAGCCTCCCGAAATTCCCATGGCCGGTAAGAAAGTGAAAAACAAGGTCTTTCAAAAGCGATCACGTCTGATGATACCACCATCCCCCAGAGATTACTATTTGATCCATAACGCTCGTGTATATACGGTGGATCGTAGTCTCCCGAATGTGGACGCCTTTGTGGTGAAAGACGGTCGATTTGTTGATGTTGGACTTTCATCCGAGTTGCTTGACCGGCATCCCTCGGCTGCCCGGTTTGATGGGCAGGGCAAAACCATCATACCCGGACTAATTGATGCTCATGGGGTACGGCATCTGTGTGAATTGGCAACAACGAGAATCGAAGGTGTTTTCTCACGAACCTTCCCAGCATCTCCTCGAACAAGGACTGTTCATGTCGAGAGCCGATGTGAAAAACTCCACAACTCTTGCGCAAGTGCGCAACTCCCTGCTGAAGTACCTGGACGCGCATCCTGAAATCGAAAAGAACGGAGAATGGATTTTTGGCAGTGGCTGGGATCAGACGGTGGGGATCATATTTTCCCACCATATTGACCGGCAACGCATTGACCCATATGAATCTAATATATAATCGTCGAAACGCAATCAGCTCTGGAGCGAGACCAACTTCGCCTTCCCCAAAGCAACCGACCTCGACGCCCCCACCCGTCTCCAACACATCCCGATCTGTCTCTATCGCGTCGACTATCACGCCTACTGGCTCAACACCGCCGCTCTCGCCCTCATCCAACCCCATCTTCCCGCCCCCGGCACGCCCATCGACGGCGGAGAGATCGTCCGCGATGCCGATGGGCATCTCACGGGAGTCTTTGTGGATAATGCGATGGGGTTTGTGGACGCTGCGTTGCCGAAACCGAGTGAGGCGAGATTGAGGGATGCGTTGAGACTTGCGACGGGGGAGATGGTGAGGTTTGGGTTGACGGGGTTGCATGATGCGGGGGTTACGCCGGAGGGGATTGACTTTTTGAAACGGTCAGTTACGGGTATGGCGTTTGGGAGCAATGCCTTCAGGAGCTGAGACGATCATCTCTCAACCATGCAGAGCCGCAGATGAACGCCTAATGCCGATCCGCAACTACATCATGATCCGCTGCGAGACACCGGAGTACTGCGGACACCTGGCGCCGAAGTTCAAGAACTATCGTGATCGGTTGACTGTCAATTCCGTGAAGCTTTTCTTTGATGGCGCCTTGGGTTCTTGGGGCGCTGCGATGATTGAGGTAGATTATGGAATGCTGTTGTCCTCACTGCTGCTGATATAATCTTACCGATTTTGCTAGCCTTATGCAGGTCTGGATGCATCGCCAATGGTAACGAGGTCATGGCTGTCATCTAACCCCTCTTGCTTGCAGATGATTCTACGAAGAATGGTCTCATGCGAATGTCCTCCGAACAATTCCGAAGCCTGGCTTACAAGGTATGTTGTCCGCCTGATACATTTCAGGTGATACATACTAACAAGCTCATACGCACATCCAGTGGGCCAAGAACGTAAGTCTAACCATTGGGGAAGCATTCCTCACGCCCAACCGCTGATAGATTCACACAGGGTTACCAAGTCAATGTACACTGCATCGGCGACCGAGCAAACCGAATCGCGTTGGACGGATTTGAAGCGGCCTTTCGTAACCTGAGTCTGACTGCAGATGAAGCAAGGGAACGGAGGATGCGGATTGAGCATGCGCAGATCATTGTAGGAACAATGTTTGTGTGGTTATGTGATTTCTGGAATAGGTTGCCTGATTTCTGTGTGTGATGGTTTTCAGGCCCCGGAGGATATCGAACGGTTTGCGAAACTGGGGATCATCCCGTCCATGCAACCTACACACGGTATGTTCGGTCTCGCATCTACGTAAACTCATTGATCTCCGGTAACCTATGGCTACAAATCCAGCAACAAGCGACATGACCTACGCCGAAACCCGCCTCGGCCCCTCCCGCATCCGTACCGCCTACGCCTGGAAATCCCTCCTCAAAACCGGCACACCCCTCGCTCTCGGGTCCGATTTCCCGATTGAAGGCGTCAACCCTCTGCTCGGCATCTACGCGGCTGTCACCCGCTTGGATGTGGATGGTGGCTCTCCGCATGGGAAGGGTGGGTGGTATCCCGGTGAACGGTTGACGGTGGACGAGGCGTTGAGGGGGTTTACGGTGGATGCTGCTCGGGCCGCGTTTCAGGAAGGGGAGGTAAGTGTGGTGACCTTTGCGTGAGGGTCCCCTACCTTGCAATGCGTGTATTGAACTGCACCGTTTCACTCTTACCCAGCTGGGATCGATCACCCCGGGCAAGAAAGCGGATTTTGCGGTATTCGATCGGGATTTCGTTGGAGGCGAGCCGAGCGAGATACTCAAGGCACGGTGCCTCACTACTGTTGTTGGTGGCGGCGTGGTGTATGGGCAGCTCTGAAAACGGATCCCCACGCGCACTCTGGGTGCGTTCCTGGATATCTTTATGGTCGCGGCGTATGAACTACTTTAGATTCAGCGATTGAAGGCAGCCAGCCAACTACATAGGAGATTTGCAGGTCTTTGAGTGAATGGGGTCGAAGACGCTTGGTACAAGCTATCTCTACGCAGCTAGAGCGAGGTCGTTTTGATCCTACATCGCGTCCTGGGGATCAAATGGGTCTGCCCAACCCCCTGGAATGTAGTAGGTCGATCCATTCAAATATGAGGTCTTATTCAATCGTGCACAGATCGATGCAAATTTCCATCCTTGAGATCAATCGTCCTGATTTAGACACTGAGGTTTGGCGGAACCGCAGGAAAACTATGTTGGGGCCCCCTTCCGTTTGTTTTTACCGGTCTTTACTTGTCGAGAGAGAGTACTCTCCACGCTTTTAAGAGCTTTTTTGAGTTTTTTAACCTCTATCTTCTGTCCAAATTTCTCGTCATGATAACCCAACGCTTTGAAGGGCTTCATCTTCTTTGCTGAGAAGAGGCATATGATCCCTGAAGCTATGTCATCTGCGAGATTTTCGGGCAGTTCTGTGATGTCACACTGTTTTCCCTGGAGCAGAGACTTCAAACCCGTGCATACTCGAATATCTGTTGCTGAACATCAGTTTCTTCTGAGGCATTGTGGACTCACCCGCCGCCACAGCATATCTGACCTGCTAGGAGACGTATCTCGTCCTTCGCATCACTTAAAGTATCACGCACCCAGTTCCGAGTGAGATCGGGTTTAAAACCGTTGTCGTCAAATGTCCCCCTCTCCGTCAAAACCGTCCGAATGGCATTATTGAAATCATTGTCGGTGCGAAGATTTCGCAACCAAGCTCGGAAGCTTTTCATATCCGGGACCGCCACAGTCTTGAGATCTGCCAATTCCGATGATAGTCTCTCGTCTAGGTCCGCCTGAGGTGAGTACGCCACCATGGAACTATCAATGTAGCTCTGCATACTCACCGCATTCTTTCCATTCACGGGTAACCTTGGACAAACCTGATCGGAGGTCTCTGATAGGCTTATCCATGGCACATGTCGCGCATAGATGGGTGGTCTTTTTCGCAACGGCATTCTTACATCGTCGAAGATGCTCATCGTTTGAGCTCCTGCATGTGGCATCATCGCAGATGTGATGACATTGCCCACAGCTGCCCTTTTCATCCCGCGGCAAGCCGCATATGCCCCGAACTTTTCGATCACTGCCACATACTGTTTTGACACTTCGATTAGTCGTTCACGTACGATCCTACCACCCAGCCAAATCACGTACCGAGGACCTTGGCACAGCCTCTCCGCGGTCGCTTCCTTTTCAGCACCTCGGTGTTATCTCGTTGTTCCATTTCATGCACGCTAGACGCAACAGTTGCCTGTGTGTCAGGCGCCGCTGACCCCGCAGATCGGGGAATGTCTCGGTCTTCTACCATTCGCGATTCCAAGTCGTGTTCACTTTGGAGTGCTTGGCGGGTGTTCGTATACTCCATAACATCACAGGCATCCTCATCTTTCAGTCTTTGCGTTTCAGTTACCTCCGGGGGCTCCGGCACTGGCACGTGGTCAAGCTGCATGTCTGCCGGCCCCATCATTGTAGATTGAACAACTGGCTCTGTGTCAGGCGCCACTGACATCAGGTTTTGGTCTTCTACCATTCGTGATTCCAGGTTGTTGTCATTTTGATCCTCATCTTTCAGTTGTTGCGCTCCAGTTTCCTCCCCGGGGGTCGGCATTGGGACGTTATCAAGCTGCATCTCCGCCGGCCCCGACATGGCAGATTGAGTAAGCTCTGTCTGTCGGTTTTCCACAACTGGCGATCCCGGGCCATTTTCCTCGAATGCTTCAAGCAAACTGGTGTCATACTTCCCAGAATCGAATGGATCTTCAAGCTCCGGATCTTCAAGCTCCGGACTTATCCTTAGAGGTTTCCTGGTCCTGCATTGTAACAACCACGGGCGTTAGGTTGCGCTCAAGTACTGCGTCAAACAGAAACGCTACCTCTGGAATCTCGTCCAGCTCGAGAAAGTCAATTGCATACGCGTCTCGAATGCTCTGCAGCAAGTAACTATTGTTCTTCTCAAAACTCTCTCTCTTCCAGTGGCGTCCTGTGACCAGATCGCCTTCCTTTGTTTCGACTTCCAATTTCAGCACCTTTCTGGTCAGTTCGAAAGGCTGGGCGGCGCCAGTAGAAGTCACTTCATATCCCTTTCTTTTTTCATTCCAAGGCTTATCGCCAAGAGACGAATTATGACGGTCCACCAGAAGCGTTAGGTTTCCTAAGCGGTGCACGTGTTTCCGTAAATACTCTCGGTCCGGTTCCCCGTCCAGGCCTATGTAGGAGATCAATATTATTGGGGAGAAATAGAACATCCGAGATACATCGCTTGCCTTTATCGCTTTGAGGAACTATATGTTCCAAGGTCACCCTGCCGTAGTCCATGCCAATATAAGATTTACACCCAGGTTCCTCCTTTAGCAAGTTGCACCGCAATAGAAGGTGCTGTATTGCATATGACTTCGCTCTGTTATATGTATTGCCTCTGAGAATTTCCGCGAACTTTCTGACATGTTTATCTTCCGCCCCAAGTTCGGGATACCTTGTGAGTCGCGTAAGTTCATGAAACATAATCGTTCAGAGCAGTCCGGATCCCTTACCAGCGAAACTTTTCTTCTTTAGGCCCTTTCAGGATACAATGCAATACATCATACAGGCGATCTGCGCAGAAGTCGGTCAACTTGTTTTTCCTTGTATTTTTCGCTGCGGCAACTTGCCAGATGGCAACGGAGCGTTCAAGATTGTACCACATGGGTTCTGCGTCTGGAGAACCCATCTTCGGCAAGCGGTTCTTGATATGTGCAGCGATGATGAGGCTCCGCCAGAAGTTCCACGGGCGATTGTTGGTGATGTAGAGCATTTCAATGGCCCACCAAGCTCTGCCGGCTACTTTCTCGTCTGCATTGGAATTTATTTCTTCGATTGCTCGTTTCTTCAATTCTGCGCGAGGTTTTGGGCTCTTCGGTCCCTTCTTCTCATTCAAAAAAAACTCATCCAGAGTGGTCAAGATACCATGTGCAGCTTTGATATCTGGGAAGAAGGAGGAAAATGTCTCCGACTGATCAACATGGCAAAGAGACTTGATGAAGATGTGTTGCGGAGAGCCCGGATCTTCCAGGTCGGAATCCAGTGCCAATTTGAAGTTCGGTCTCAGGTCTTTCTGCATTGACATGGGATATCACGTCAAGAAATGCGTGCGGGTACTCAAACACAGATTTCTCACTCGTACCTTAACAAAATATATCAAACACAAGTGCTCCAAAAGCTCTTTCATGCCTTCGTCACCCCGATCCTTTCTTGTAGCTTGCCAAATTTTCGCATGCGATTTCTCAGCTGTCGCCGACCCTTTTCTTTTGATTTGAAATAGTTTCTCGGAGAATAAGGCCCCAAAGTAGTCCACGGCCGTGACGTCGACCCCTCTCGTGTTGAGAGCGCGAAAGGTGCGATACGCAGAATCCAGGTCCCTGACCTCCATTGTCACCATCCGACAGCTTGTGAAAATGTACTCGGCGACTTCCAGCATTGTCGTCGAACTGGGTGCATCTGATGAAACTGGTGCTCCGTCGTCACCATCGTCACCACCCTCGTTTGCAACGGCCGGACTCAGCCCCCATTCTTCCTCCAAGTATCTCTTGATTTCGATGCAATTATCTATGATGCGTTTCTGGAATTTGGCATCTAACCGGTTTCCGTTTTCGACCTCTCCCATGTCAAGAAAATGGTGCATATTGGTCTGAAGAAACGACTCAGGCACCGACATGCAAGCCTCATAAGAGAGCAGGTCGATAACTCACCAGCACTTCTGCCCATTTCTTGTCATAGTCTAAGCCTTCCGGATCGTCGTAACACATTCTAAAACAGTTTTCATCATCATCCGGGTCCGTCTCCACAAACTTTGAATGGGCGTCTTCGTTTCCCTTATCAAGATAACGCAATACAGCCAAAATGAGAATCAATGTCGTAATCCTCTGCTGCCCATCCACTATGGAATAACAATCCTGCTGATCTTTCTCATTCCTCCAAAGGACGAGTGCGCCGAGAAAATACGTCGAGTCCTTCTTTGACCTAGTGAAAGCATTCTTGATATCTTTAAGAAGCTGGATTACGTGGGGTGCCGTCCAGCAGTATGGTCGTTGGAACTTGGGAACTACCAATCGGTTGCACCTCGGAGCTGTGTGGCCGAAGCTGATGTTAATTTATTAGCAGGAATCAATCTTGATACACGTCGAAACCTACGATTTCCATCACGAAATAAATGCGACAGAGATGTTTCAAAGACGTCTTTGAGGGACCCATTCTCGATACGGCTACTGGCTTGAAAGCTTTTTTGGTGTTGCCTCCATCGCTGTCGCATCAGTGTAGTCCAAAATTAGCGGGAGAAATTCATGTGCACATGCAGCAAATTCAAGGTCGAAGGTTCAACGGTGACAAAGGGAGATTACCTAATGAACGCGTCCACCGTGAATGGAGCGAGTTCGCAGCAGACTTCACGCTTCCGCCCATCAGCGTAGATGTCGCATCGGTGTCCTACGAAGCGAAGGCCACCGCGAGGTGCCAGTGCTCAGTGATGGAAAGCACTTTCCAAGCTGATCGTCCATGACCTGAGCCACTTCCTACACGCGTGCACCGTATCTCCTGCCGCGTAACGCCTGAACCGGAAACTTCGACATTCATCGTACAACCAATTGCACGTTTGCGCATTGGTGTTGTCCGTGTTTTGCTCAGGCAGATTGGCACTAATCTATCTTCATATCCGTAGTGTGACTTTTCGAATTCCCGGGATTTTCAATCGCCATGTGATTGCTATCACTCTAGTAATCGATCCTGCCGTTCATACGATTTGGGTTCACCTGAGGAACCAGGATGTCCAAAGGCTGCCAGCCGGATCTTTTGACACTACATTCCGACGCCTGCTGCACATTGTCCTTTCATTGGTCCCGCTCTCCGCGACGTTTGACCATTTTCCTCGAATGCTCCTTACAAAAGTCGGCCAAAGTTCTGACAAGGTGTCCAAATACGTGGCTGTCGTGTTCCTTCAGTCGCAGTCATATACGATAAGTGGGGTCTGCGCTACGCATTCATCTCGTTCCGAGCTCCTGGGCGAAAGGCGATGGGCCGTCGCAAAAGTTTATCTCGGCTTGCATTCGTTTTGGTTTTTCGAAAGTCATTTCATACTTGGCCAGCTGTGTGGATGTCTCAACATACGAAGACGGAATTATTGGGGACTACATTTTGGGCAAAACTTTCAGGCGCAAACGACGTTCTGCAATGTATACTAGCATATTTACACACGCATGAGCCAACCGACCTGTGCGTTCGATTCCTTTCGGCTACTTCAAGCTGAACGACTTCCTGCAACTTCAAGATTCCCTTGATCTCAAGCCCCATGCCGTTTATTGGTTCGCGAGCTATCAAGAACTTATCCGGAATGCTCGCGTTCTGAAATCGATCATGAAAGATATTCGCAACCTGCAAAATTCAAAGTTGACTTGATGGTGGAAATCTTTATGCTACAGTAGTGGATACAGTCGCTAAACTAAAAAGTGATATATCGACTCTTCCAACTCGTTTCAAATGGATCAAACTGCTTTCGCTGCCAAGACAAACATGGCATCTGGAATCATCTAGCACATTCTGGCATTAAGTAGCGTCGTCCGCTCGGGCCCAATCGAAAGGGCTAGCGCAGCCCGGGCAAGTGACGTGATCGCATCCTCGAGTTTTCTCTGCAACGAGGTGGACAAAATACGAACAAGTGATGTACCAAGGTCAGCTCGTCTAAGGTTCACGACGGATCGGCCTTCAATCGCGTGACGAGAGCTCCGTAGCCCCTATTCATGGATGGACGCACCGATGAACATGCCACAATTCGGGCATTTGCGGATATCAGAGGCTCGCAGAAGGAGTTCTCTTTCCCTTGCGGCGCGCTGCTCAGCCTCGACTTTGGCGGGTGCGACTGCGGCTGCTGCTGCCGCCGCTTGGGACGACATTCTGGTGCTGGGAGGGCGACACATGGCTTCTTCGGTTTTGACAGGTCTGCAGAAGGCGGACGGAGATGAGGTTTGGAATGACGTCGGGTTCCAACTGGTGGCCGAGAAGGCGACAGAGATGAGGCTTAGACTTACAACGGCTTCAGCGGTCTGCAGAGACGATGTATCAATCAATGCTTGAGGTTGCTCCGGTTCCAAAGGCTGCAAAGGCGACGTGGCGGGTGAGGCTGGGCGTGAATCGATGTTGCTCTGTTCAACGCTGTGGGCTTCGTTGCGCTTTAGGCATGTGAGCAGTAAATATGATGTGTGATACGGTTTGAGCGACAAGGGGGTGGGACATTTCGCTTATCTGGGGTGGAACGGAAACCGGTTTCTGCTCATTTCAAAGGAACGTAAGTGTGGAGTTGTTCAGAGTCTCGGTTTTAGTTTGTTTTGTAGGGGACGAAGGCGACAAACGGCGTAACCCCCCACAAAGATCCGTGGCCCCCCGCCGACGGCCTCACATTGATTGCTGTCATAGAATATGGCACGACGGAGACACCGTAGAGCGCAGTCCGGTGAGTCCTTTTGATCTCATTGGTGCCTATGCATTGATTTGTGGGGCAAATGGGCGACAAACAGGTCTCAGACCTCAACACGTTCAGCGGTCAGTAAAGTTCAGAGCAGGTTTCAACATTGACAGTTTCGACTGACCTCAGAATGACGGGCGTGTTAGTCATGCAAGGATCCTCCAACCTGGTTTGGACGCGGTCGGCACTCCCGGTTACCAGGAACGCGGTTTGACAGCGCCGAATTCTGGAATTCTGGAATTCTGGTTTGACACCATGGCTCATCCTACAATTTCAATTTCCGTCGTTGGGTTCGTTTCGCCAACTGTAACTATCACGTGGCGCTTGCATCAAGCATGCGCAGAGCACACATGCCCATTCATCGATTGAAGTGGCATTGTAAAGAAAGGTTCGATATAGATGCTATGCAGCTTGACACTTCAGCGAGCCGGCTCAGCTTTCAGTTCTGCATGTATACGTAATAATCATGTAGTAAGGAAGGGAGGGGGGGCCTGAGAGAATCTGGTGTCGTCAGAGCGTTCACCGTCGCGGGGGGGCAAACCGCGGATCAATTTCGGTGAGCCTTGCGCGATGAATGGGGGGGATTCAGGATTGATGTAACATGAGTCCCGTGTGCTACCATCCCAGCTCACTGGGTCTATTGGGTGTCTTACGTTCGGGATCCGCGCCCAGACACTGGGAGCGAAAGCCAAATCGCACGGAAGTGCGGAGAGCCCGAGTGCCAGGGGCGCGCCCACGCTTTGTTGCTGGGAAGCCCACGCTTTGCGGTTGGGAAGCCAAAAGGAGGAGCAAGAACCGGGGGTGCGTGGGCAGCCCAGAGCGCCCGGACTCCCCCGTCCCCCGTCCTCCCCGTCCGTCCCCCGTCCCAGGAGAATCCTACTGCCGCTCGCCCTCCCTCCCTCCTCGCGACTGGCTGGCTGGCAACACAAACTCCATCTCCCGCAGCTACTAGGCAAGCCGATTGTCCGAGCGCTCTTACAACTACCCCAGCCAAACAACGCGGCACAATACGCACCGGAAAACGAGAGAGACGAGAGACGAGAGACAAGCGCACTGCGAGTCAGCGGCTCCCGCCGCACTTACTGTATTTACTCCCCTCGCTGTCCCCCAACATACGCACTCGTCGTCACTCTTCCACCACCTCAACTTTGCCCTCACGCTCTCGCTACCTACGTTGTACTCGACCTCTCTTGCTGCTGCTTCTACGGCAAGCGATATTTATTCGCCCCCCTTGCGCTCCGTATAACAAGTCTACAGTCTTTCCGTTCGCTTAGAGCAATATTGATAGTGCTCGCCACTTGGCATATCGTGCATACTCGCTTTCGTTTGTAAACAGCCCATGGTAGTACTGTTGTCCGCCTCACATGGACCCGCAAGACACGTCGAACCCTGATAACCTCCGCGACGGGGAGGATTCTCGCTCCGACCCCGACAGGTACGTGCCAGCTAGTAGGGCAGAGCAGCAGAGGGAATATCAAAAACAGTGTGTGAGAACGTAGGCGGTCGCGACCTGTCTTTCGGTCTGGCTTCACTCCCGGTTCTCGGGCCAAGCGCGTTGACGGGATTTTTTTTGCAATCTGAACCAAGACCGACAGGCATGGTCTTCTCTGCGGGGCTTCTCTGGACTGGCATGGCTTCGATCATTGTCGTTCGGAATGTCCTTCACTTAGAGTGTGCGCTAGTACTCATCGCTTCGTCGCGTCCCCTCCTCTTTTTTCTCAGACGTCCGACCGAGGCCTCCTCAAACCGTCTCGCGCGTTATGGCCTACGTATTCTGCAACAGCCACAGCGTGCTAGAGCATGTGGCTACGGTACTAAAGGTGAGTAGTCTTGAAAGCATCGCCGAACGGGAGGGCCCGAGAATCACTCCGCTTGTGGGGGTTTATCTTGTGCTCTAATGGATTGAGATTTAACATGGCAATGCCATAACCAATGTTCCTCGATCAACGGGCACTAAAAACTCAAAGGTAGCCTCCTGACACTTATCATCATTCCTTTTCCGTGCTTTCGCCATCATTAGATAGGAGACGAGTAGATCCCGTGAGTTGACACCGTCGCTCAACTCTGATGTGCTCATATAACCTCTAACACTCCATCTGCACTTGGATTACTTCAGCCGCCTGTTCTCGAGCTATATAAGATCAAGGCCAATGGGGTCGAAGAAATCTGGTACGGGCGATGCATGGGCGTGCGCATCGATTTGCATAGAAGAACACACCTGGTGCCACATGGGTTTCCTTTTTTTTTTTGCCTGACCTGACCTCTGTATCAGCACGCAGGAAGAGCCATACCTGGTTTGCCATGCATCCCTGACGGACGCGGATGGCGTAGAAGACTGCTCGCTGATTCGAAACCACTACGCCGAACCGCAAGCTGACGAGCTCGCGCAAACGCAGCACTCTCTCATCGGTCTTTACGTTGCGACGCCTCGGCTTCTCAAGGATAAACAAGGAACTACGAGGCTGATGTTTGTGTTCTCCGACCTGAGCATCCGGCCCGCGGGAACCTTTCGATTGCGGTTTCGTCTGGCTGATTTGCAACCTGTTCTGTCTGGGTAAGCAACCTTTTTTGTTCTTCAAACATTTTGCACCCATACGCAACGATATTTCCTCGAAGAGCAGCCCACTGAACCTTGGACCGCAGATCGGACCTTGCTACGAAAGAGCCGTCGCCGCAGTATCTGCCTTCGTCTGTCGGCCCCTCGGCTTTCCGTGATTTGACCACTGAACAAGCAAGACCATCGCCTATTTCAGGCAAACGTTTCAGCGCTCCTGTACCTGCCAGCACCACCGCACTATCTCAGGCCGCCCCGAGTTCCCAAGCTCGAAGTTCAGGCTCTGGTTCCCAAGCTCGAAGTTCAGGCTCTGGTTCCCAAGAACGAAGTTCAGGCTCTAGTTCTCAAGCACCGACCTCGCACCCCTGGCCCTCTCAATCACAAGGTTTCGGTTCCGCTTCCCAGGCCTTGACACACACCTCGCAAACACAACCGGATGGTGGTGGTCCGACCCCGCCCAGCAAAGTTAGCGTGATTCCATCAACTGTTGTGGCATTGAGCGAACGGATTACCAGCTTCAAGGCTAAGGCATTTCCGGGAATGTTAGAGGTAAGGACTAGCCATGGATTCTAGATGCAAGAACTTCTTGATCAATCCAGATTCATATATCCCCAGACCACACAACTCTCCCGTGCCTTGGTGGCTGGCGGCTATTCCGACATCCACCTCCGTCGGCCTATCGTGGGCTCAGGCAATGGATCGGCACAAGGTTCGCGAGCTGTCTCTCCACCGCGGCGAACGGCAACATCCGCGCCTGCAGAGCACCCCACGATTCCGTGCGTTCCAGAAGCAACGGCAGCCATTGCGGCATCGACCATCACTGATCCGATGGAACCGATTGAGGATACGATGGTGGAGCGCTTGGGAGAGGAAGATGAGGTGTTCAATCCGGCGGATGACTTTAAAACGGTTTGAACGGCCGTGGCACTTGCGGAACCTTCCACGAGTGCCGTAATGCAGAGCAAACGGGTTGCATCCCCAACAAGATCAAGAAGAATGTCCGCAAGTCAATAAAGCGATTCTGAATAGCCACAAATTGAAATCGGGCGGATGTAGTCCGTCCCCTATATAGCGCACTCATGTCAACTGGGGCATTTCATTGCCCGATTTGATGCAATTTCTGATACGAAGTATATTGCTATTTCATTGTCAAATTGTAAGCGTTGATAGCAGCATGTATTTACAGTTGGAGCAATTGAAAAAGTATTGGCAGGTGATGGCTTGCAGCAGCGGGGATGGTTTGGTGATAGAAGATACTATGTACTGTACATGCGGAAAGCAGCTATTCCAAGGCTGAAAGGGTTCCACGGCAAGCGAAACGCATGAATGATGCGGTTTCCGATGTTTTTTCGGACATGAATGTTAATGCGAGTGTACGCGCTCGAAAAGATACGACCTCATGGGATGGCATCAGATGCCGAAGTCGTCGCCCATCACAATAGGCTACATGCATCCTCAGGTTGGCTGCCTATGCGCGGGAACTTGGAAACGGAACCCGTTTGAGCGTTCTGCATGGTCGGCTTCTTCTACAGAGTTCTTTCATGAATGTTTCCGCCCGTCTGCAAAGCGATCTAAGCTCGTGAAAATCAGAGGGTGGTGGAAGTCAGTAAGACCCATACATTCCAAAGCCAGCACTTGAATTCCTCGTGCCGATCATCCACATCTTCGATCATCTTGAGCTGGACCATGGGCTTCCCTGCAAAGCAGGTACTCACAGGCTCCGCCACGAGAAGACTGTTCCGTACGGGTTCCCGTCTACAAAAAAGAAAAAGAAAGCAGATGAGCAAATAACATCTCAGAGGGAGGTGTCGAGGATGGGCAAGATCGGCGGATGCTGATCTAACTTGTCCGTCTCTCATGGGGAGAGTGTTAAAGAGCCATGTCGGCGGATGCTTAGCATCCTCCATCATGGTGTGGTCCGATGAGCCATGTTGGCGGATGTTCCTCGGACTCTTTCCGCCGCCATTTACTCAGACTTCCGAAGAGCAACTACACGGACTGTGGCATGCTGAGCCTTGTAGTAAAGGTCGTGCCACACGCGGTTTGTCTTGAGTACCTTCATGCTCGCGATCGGGTCTGAGCACGAGTCATGGCCTACAAATGCGCGGCCCGGATCCTCCATAAACGCAAGCACGCCGGAGACACTTGAATACATCGTGTTGATGATCATCAAGGCCTTTGAGAGTACCAGCAACGAGATTCTTGCCCTTCAATCGGTCACGGAATTGGTTCATTTACGGATCAATCCCCTCCTATCCCGGGTACTCAACAGAACAAGGCCATCCTGCGCCCATTTTTCGAAGAAAGGCTCCCAAGCCGGCGATCTGCGCTTGATTTCAGGTGCTGGTTTTTTCCAACGGCGTTGCAATGCAGAAAAAAACATAGTTCCAGGTGTGTCTTTGTAAACGTGTTCGTTTCGGAAGTGGGAGCATGCCTTATCCAGGCGATATCGACTGTCGAGATGAAACGTACGGGAACTTTCCGAGCTTCATTAAACTTCAAGTAGGGACTAAGGCATTGGTGCGAGGTACGCATGATCTTGCAATATGGTGGGCCTGCCGTGCGTATGGGGAGTGAGGCAGCGGGCGGTCTCGCATTCCTTCCTCTGGCGCTGACTGAATTTGTTATACGGAAGAACTTCGTCGCACTGTAACACTTGTGTCGTCTCCGGCATAGTAGTTTGTCTGTGGCATGATGCATTAAGTCGGTTGGTGCTGTCCAAACCAACTAGGAGAACATACTGTCTCTGCTTACCTGGCCGACGGTCGTCTGTGTCTTGTACAGTGACGACGAAGGCTTCAGCTTCAGCGAGGAAGAAGGCTTCAGCCTGGTACGGGCTTTCGTAATCTTTGTTGTGAGTGAAGACTGAGAGGGCGGCTGCGTCCTTGATGACTTCATATGGTTCCCATGTAATTAGCGGGAGTGATGGGTGTGGCAGGCATTGCAACGACGAGTTTCTGCAGTGACGGTGGACCGAGGTCAGTACCAGCCAACTTCCACAATCGCGTGCCACTCACACACACACACCTAACCCTAACCCTGCCTCACTTACCCGGCAACGACGACTGGAACGGCCTCTGTACCGGCAAGGCATAAATCAAGGCGTGATGGTCCATCGGCGTGGGACAATCATAAAAGATGTTGCTGATGACGGGAATTAGGAACGCCCGGCGACTGCTGATAACGGGAAGTAGGAACGCGGCGCCTTTTCCTGATCCCGTTTGCGCGCAATACATAAGATCATAAGGCCTGCGCTCAGAGCGGGGCCTGCGCTCAGAGCGGGAATCGCAAATCTCTGGATTGGGGTGGGCTTGTTGTAGGATGCCAGCTCCCGTAGCATCCATGCGATACCTCTTCCCCGCCGACGTCGTCGTTATCGGACGCCTATACAGAGTGAAAGTCAGTCTCGGTCCAACGACAACCCGAACGAACCAATCGTACTCACCACAGCAAATCTGTGGATTGGGGTGGGCTTGTTGTAGGACGCGTTCGTAGCTGAACTCATGGGAGGTAGATGGAATGTGTTTTCCTTTTGGGTGGATGGCTTCTGTATCTCGTCTCCCAGCGAGCGCTTTTACGGGAGTGTTTGGGTGGTGTGAGGTCGTTTCCGGCCGGCCGTGAGAAACTTCGTGGTGGGAGCCAAGGACTAAGCTGTCGAAAAGTGACAGTCGCAGGCGGGCTGCGTAAACGCTCGCGGCCTATGCGAAGATCTTGGGTGAGATGCTTTTCCTAACCCACCCGACCCGAACCCAAGGGTGCTTTTGAGAACGGGGTGGGCTTGTTGTAGGACGTTTCTCATGGCCGCCAACGTCTCCCGTCAAGACGAGCAACCGCGGGGTTGCAGGGCGCTAAGCCGACGATGCCAATGATGATGGTTCACGTTCGAGTTCGGTTTCATCGGCGACTAGGAGTGGAAACGCGTGGTTCACTCTGCGAAAAATTTCTCGCCATGCGCCAAAGGTCGCCGTAATCGTCTGCACGTCCGTTTAGAGCGTGCTTTGCCCTGACGTATCCGTAGTCAAACTTGGCCGCGTCCTCCTGCTGGACTTTCTCGCCTTGCACCCAGCGCTTGAGCAGCGGTCTCCAGACTTCGGGCTTACATTTCTCGAGTCGCGAGTGCCTTGTCGTCGCTGATGGAGAGCCACTGGTTGTCTTCTTCTTTAGGTTTCGCGTGCAGCGGTGTCCATCTTGTAGATCAACACATTGTGTTCCTTGACCTCGCGCTTCCGACCCGTTCTTTGGCATGAAGATTAGCGACTCGCAATTTCTGGGGCTCTCCCTTCCTGGTGTTCTTCTTCGGCTAGAAGCCCTCTAAGTGCTTTCACGCGCCACGTTTGTAGGAGCAGCAATAATCCTGCGCGCGTTCAACTCCAGCTTTTCCAGGTATTAGTAGGTATGTGAGAAGCTGAATGACCTCAGTTTTGCCCGTGCGTGCGCGAGAGAAGTCCAGCAGAAGACTTCGTCCCACTTGTTCCTGCGATAGCGGTAAGGTCATGTTGGGCGGCTTGACCTCTTCCGATTGACATGACGCTTCCGATTCCGGAATGGGATGCAAGTTCTCGGGAGCTTCGACCGCGCAGAGTAGAGCGGATGGTACTTCCCAATCTCGGCAAGTCGGGAGACGCGCATAGTTGCGGGTGCGGTTCCGGTGGGCGCCTCGACTTGTAATGTGGACTTGTGCGCAGAGTACGAAAGGTCGTAACGGAATTTGTTCTCTTGGAGAACTTTGAGGTCCCGACGATCAAAAGCCCCACCTCCAAACGGCTCACTGCGACGGGAGCGCGATGCACATCTTTCGTAAACCCGAGCGCACCTGAGCGAATCGTGCGGACCCTGTGAATAATCATGAACTTTTTAAGGAACCGACGTATCGGTGAGCGTGTCAGCGATGAACTGAATGCTTGTGGCGGTAAAGTGCTCCTGCAATTTTTTGGCATGGCCCTTGTATCCGCGGAGTGCAGAATCTAGCTCCTGCGCATCTTGCTCGTTGGCTCCTTCGTCGAAAGATTGTTTGATTCCGTTCATCAAAGCGCAAGTCACTTGAAGTTCGACAGGGTTGTAGTGGGAGTCTCGCCGGCACCGTCGACCGTCTTGGGCATATCGTCCTTATGGACGTCGCCCGCCTCCGGAGCCTTGGTGGGAGTCTCATCGGCCGTCTCGACCATCTTGGGCACCTTGGGCCTCTCGAGCTCACCGAACGTCGTGTTGTGCTTAGGCTTGATCACGAGGCCCCGAATAACCATGTCGTAGGAGCCGTTCGAATGTTCGACCTCGTCCAAACCGTTGAAACCGGGAACTTCCATGAGCAATCTTTATAAGGAAGTCACTCGGACAAGAGTCGGTTGAAAGGATCTCAGGTTGTGTTGCTCGGCGGAGTTAGACTTCCCGAAACTTGAAAGACGAACGCGGCCCTTTTGCCCCTGCTAGGCTCCTTGCGGCAATGTACCGTGTGGCAGTTTTGTCGGGATACCGAGCTTGTTCACCGCGCTACACACCGTAGGTCTGGCGGCGACTTACTTCAGCGGGCGCATTATACGTCTCGTCGAGGGGTCCAAAACTCACGCTCCCCAGAGTGGTTTCCGTGCAAGCTCCAAGCCGGAAAATTGCGTTGCGCGCGGAATACAACAAGTGATACCAGAATTTATGGGTCCTCAGAATGCTCAAATCGCCGCACAATCAGCAGTCCAATTCCGGGACCACTGACAGCAACCAATGCCGATTGACAACTGTCATAAATCCTGGGCTTCCCGAGTTCGTGGTCCGAACCGCGTTGATGATCATGTACTTCTTCTGTGCACCGACGTTCCCGTTCAGCGGTCCTGCAACGAACCGTGTTGTCTTGCCATACTGCTCTCGGAGCTTCTAGGCGTGATCAGCGTATCCATCGGGGACTCCGAAGTCGGCGTCTTCCAGTTTTTTCTCGTCTTGACCTTCCGAGTGTCGATGGAAAGCCTTGATCATGTCCAATATATGCACGTGGCTTGCAGGTGTGCGAGGATCTTTGTACAGCCTTTCGTAGCCGCCTGGAACATCTAGAACCCTCTCCCTTCTCTGTGAGTGCTCTCCAGTCTTCGGGAAGTTGTGGGCAAGCTTGAGCGTCCGAGCCCAGCGCTCTTGCAGGACTTCAGCAGCTAGCATCTGCTCATCATGGCTGTTGCTGTACACGTAGTTGCTCAGGAAATGATAACCTGTTTCGGACGGGCGGAACTGCTTCCTCCAGCTGATGATGCGGAAACGGGTTGACCTTCAGGATGAGTTTTCTTCTGTTGCTTGACCACAGGGGTCAGTCCTCGCGAGTCGCCGCTCAAAACAAGCTTAGGATCGAAGGAGGCCACGCCGACGGTGCCGAGAGTGATGGGTTCGAGTTCGCCCAAAAAGTGTTTTCCCGAATGCAGCTGCCACGGCGAGGGGGTCAGGGGTTCCGGCATTTGCTTCTCCAGCAGAGACTCGAACACAGAGTCATCGAGAAATCTGTTCAACTCTTTAGGAGCCTCGACGGCCCGAAGTACCTGAAGAAGTTGTTGATTTCAAAGGACTTACTTTACTGGGCTGAAGTTCATCAATGCGGCCAAGAATGCGGCTCGCTTCTCCTCGAGAACATGGTATAGAGCAAGTCTCCGAAATCCTGGGGTTCGGGCGAACAGCGAACTTGTATTCCACTGATCGCTGCACGCTTTGACTAATTTGTGATTCAATTTGCTGATGCGTGTGCCGACAAGCCGCTCGACCGCCTTTTCATTCACCGCGAATTCGATGTGAACTTTGGGGATGATGCGCTAATTTCCGTATGGTCTATTCCGACTGCGAGTGATGCTGCCCAAAATTTGACCATTCCCTCATGCGTCGCAAATTATTTTCGGCCGGAGAGGGACGTCGAGGTCAAGGAGGGGCTTCGATGTGAAAGCTTAGTGGGCAGCTTGTTAACCTGTTCGTTCCATAGTCCATGTTTCCCGTGCTGGTGCTTGAGACCTTATTCGCGATTTGGATAGCTGCGATATCTGCACTCGTCCAGAATGGACTTTGTTGCAGTTGATCGTTCAGGACTCCGAAGTGGTAATGCAAAGAGATAAGCCTGCCTCCAATGACGGCACATGCGTCTGGTTCTGGTTCCGTTGCCTTGAAGTTCGCAGGTCAACTTCGGGTATCTCCTGCCGTTTCCTGCATTGGCGATGATTGGCTGGTTGGCACTTGCTCGATGCGAAGCATGCCTCCCGCCCTTGAGTTCTGAAAGGCTTCCCCTGCGCAGAGTATTTTGAACCTGTGAGAGGACGTGCCTCAAGCTGAGGGTACTGTGTTGAAGTTCCTAATTGCAAGTCGGTGCGGGCGTAGGTTTTCCTCGATGACCTTTTCGTGAAGGTCTTGGCTGAGATACTAGCCATGGTCACATCAGACAGATGCTATCCCGTATCCTAGATCGTATGTAACCTCAGGGAAGACAAGATTTGGGATAAATTAGGAAACAGTTCAACGGCGACTCTCCGCCGAACTTCTGGTGAAGATGCCAAAAGCCGTTGAAGGGCGCTCGGTGTTCAAGACTTCAGACGTATGGCAGTGATAGCCCCGGCCCTAGAGTGAACCCTACATCAAATCAAGAAAACCCGTTCAACGCACGAACCGAGTAGAAAGCGGAGCGCAAATGAGTCGTACGTACCAACTTAGTGAAGTTCCGGTGCAGAACCGACATGGACGTCAGTTCGCGGGAAAACGACGTATCGGTGGAATACCAGTCCGACGTAGCTCAAAGCGGTATGCCACCTGTCGGCTCCCAACATACCGCGCCCACCCGGAATGACATTTTTATATATAATGCCATGCCAAGCAAGTGGAGCTTGACTCGCGTCGTCGGTAGCTCGAAGCTTGACTTCCAATTTCCACAGTGACACTTTTCCTCGAGTTATCTCCTCAGACATCGGGACTGCACTGAATCTCCTGAATCTTGTTCATCCAGCTGAACGTCCTACGCTCAAAGGGAGGTTAGATGCTTGAAACCATTTAGCGTGGACAGTAACCAAGGGTAACAGTCTCATAGCGGACTTGGCATTCCTGAGAGCATCCATCATTGACTAGCGATAGGTCCAGCCAATCGAAGACGGCTCAGCGAAGTTCACTTTTACATGCGCCTGGCCCACCAAAATATGCCTCGCCCACTATTCCATTATGTAGGAACAAGGATTCCAAGAACCTACCCGGAAACGTTAGCCTTCCACAGCGCAGAGTGATGTAGCCGGTCAAGGGCAGCCGGACGTTGAGGTGTCGGCTTTGAGACCTGAGACGATGTTCAAATTGATGTTTATTGGCGGTTGAAGACCGGTAGATTTAGGTGTCCGCTGTTGTTGGGTGTAGATTGAGTTTCCGCTGTTGTTTTGGGCTTGCGTCGGCAAGAAGAGTTGTCCAGGTGAAGGACAAACATGTGAGGAACGAGGAGGGAGTTCGGCTGCCCGCTTTGGCTTTTATAGAGGGCGGTTTCAGAGACGGAGAAGAAAAGGTGCGGAGGAGCAAACCCTGTCCTCCGTTCTGTCATACCACGGGTCCAGAGGGCTCTGAGTCCAGCGGTTTCACAGCGATCGCAGCGATCGAACCCTTCGACTCTCCGCACACAATCGATTGACAGTGTACACGTCACGCGTCCGAGTTCTGAACTGTCGGAGGTGTCGTCGCTGTCAATCTTTCACGAGCAACGACTCAATCGCCGCGCAACTGCACTCAACATAGGTACGCTGCATCTTGAGTGACCCAATGCGCGAGAGACACCGGGTGAATCATGGGTGTAGACGGTTCACAATAGACCCACATGTCCCACCGCGAATGCATCGAGGGGTATGCGAGACGGATGGACGACAGGTACTGGCGCAATCCTGGGCGGATGATGGGCGTCCGTGGAGTCGTTGAGCGGGTGATGGAGCAGTCATGCCTATGAGGCGAAGCCGACAAAATTTCTGCCCTCACTTGAACGCAGGAGTCAATGCCTTACTCCACAATGCGCATGTTCCACCTGCATCTGTTTCTTGAACGGCACTTCCTGGTTCTGAAGTTTCGAGTGCTCGGGTTCTCGGTTCTCATCCAACGTGTGATTTACACGAAAAAGGTATATCAGATGGAACAAAGGCAATTAGGTTGCTATGTAATAGACAGCCCACAAGAGAAGAAGCCAGCGAGCCGGGACTAAAGGAAGTTCTAAAGGGAGTTCTAACAAGTCTAGTGATCTCTATTACTGCCGCTCATGTTGAAACATGTCCATTCCATATACACCTGATGGCCGCGCATTTCCCACATTCTGCTGTTGTTGCGCGGCAGTAGCCGGCCCCGACGCTGCTTCCGGCGCGTTCGGATCGCGGATGGGAGTCCTCGAGTCAACGCCTGGTGGGGCCTGGACGGTGACTGGCAAGGCGAACTCGTGATGTTGGGGGTAACCTGCCCCTGGGTAAGGTGGATGCACGTGGCGGTCGTAGTAGTGGGGTGGGAGACGGGGAGAGGGTTGTTGGGACTGCTGCTGTTGCAGCGATGGTTGGTTGTGATGGTGTTGTGCTTGTTGCTGTGGGTGGATATGTTGCGTCTGCTGCTGTTGTTGCTGCTGGGAGGCCTCAAGATGCTGTTTCGGTATATGGTGTTGTTCCTGCTGTGGTTGTGGTTGCTGATGACTTGGCGATGCTCGGGCTTGCTGGGTACCTGGAGTGGCGGGGTTCGAAACCTATTATAGTGTGGAGACGCCATGTCAGTCATCTGTTGAAAACGAGGGAGCAGCCCATCGACATGCTCATCTTACCTGCGAACCCTGCCTTTGTTGTTGGCTTTCCATAGATCTGATATTCGGCGCAATCAGTTCGCTGAGACTAAACCCATTGGGATAGTACGACGAACGAGAGCCATGGGTGCCCGGCCCGCCGAACGGGTTCGGTGGCTGATGCTGATGCTGTGCTTGTACGTACTGCTGTTGACTAACATGTCCCGCGCTCAGAGCTGCAGTTTCGTTAGCATCAGGATGCTGGTGTTGCTGTTGTGATGGGTGATGGTGCGCTTGTGGGTGTGCATGTTGTTGTGACGGATCGAAGCGATGATCTAAATGGTGCGGATGTGGTTGATGTTGGTAAGGGTGGGGGTGCGACGGTTGCCGGTCCTGCATGTGTCCTGGCGCATGGTACATGTTCGGATCATGGGCATGACCTCCATATCCCACCGGCGGCCCGCTCCACGATTGATGCGGTATCGGGTGCTGCATTCCTGCAGGTGCCGGCCACGTTACCGGTTTGGTGTCCGGGGTCGCTGTGTCTGGAGGAGGAACGCGGTACCTAGGCGTGGGCGCCGTCCCAGGCAATTGCTCGCTCGACGACGGGGTCTCTGCAGCGACCGAATCCTCTTTGGCCCTCGCCTTTGTCTTGTCGCGTGGAGTAGCGCTAGTAGCTTTAGCAGCGGCGGCCCTAGCAGCAGCCACAACGGCCTTCGTGGCCTCCTCCTTTGCGATCAAGACCCGTTTCCGACGCTTGCGCCCGTCCTCAGGTGCCACCCAATTGGTATTCACGGTGTATAATCCATTTGGGCCTCGGATGAGCCGTCCACGGTCAACAGCTTTCTTCAATGATTGAGAGGCAGAGGGGCGGAAGTGCTCAGGCAGATCCGGGATGTTATCGGCCATCCATTGGAAGATGTTTTTCGGCTTGGATCCAGTGCGGTCCCGCATTTCCCCTACCGCCAGAGTGATCATATCTTCGTAACTACCGAGTGCACTTGTCATTCGCGGCCGTGTTTGTCTCGAGATTCCGCTGATGCTGCCCGCCCCGCTTCCCACCGCCGGCGATGTTGGCGTTGACCCGGATCGTGATCGCACTCGGGGCGTGCCCAGTGGTTCGCCAGTAGCACCAGGGCCGCATGTGGATATCCGGGTACTTTGACTGTTTGTCTCATCGAGTAGTACAGCAGGGGCAACCACCGAACGAGGACGCGCCGAAAAAGCGAGCATATCACTCGGCTTCAAATCCTGTGGGTTTTGCCCAAGATACCGAGCCGTCTCCGGGTAGCGCAAGGCTACTTGCAAAAGAACTACACTCAGTACATTATGAGGACAACGCTGTAGTGACGCGTACATCTAAAACGTCAAAAACAGACCAGCGAGGTGAGGTGAGCATTCCGTGTTTGCGGCAACATCGAATGCAATGTCAATGACGTACATTTTGGAATCCCCTTGAGCATGACGAGCATGTTTTCCGCAGAAGAATCTTCACGACATCCGACGTGGTCTCGGGCATCTTGAGAACGGAACCTTGCTGACCTTCCAGACCCATTCCCGATCCCGCTACGTCCATTTCCGGGGCGTCGAGCCTGTTCTCTTGCAGGGGTGTGAGACAGGTCAGGCACCGCCGGATATCGCTCGGAATTACCGGTGCCACCCATCCCGGCTCCTTAAGACGAGGTATATCTGCACGCCTTGGCTTATTGGGGCGACCCACAGGCTTCGTGGGATCAAATGGAGGAGCGAACGACCAATGAGCATCCACTACAGGTACGACGTTTTCCACCATCCTTCGCGCAGTGTCCGTTCCCTCACACTGGTGGCAAAACCAATACGCAGAGTACGTGTCCGCGATGTCGTTTGGAATAGGTAGCGGGGTATGACACATTTGGTGATAGGGCGCATCGCAGCCGTCGCAGATGACAATGCGGTCCTCCACGTTAGATTCTGCACCCGCGCATACGCTGCAAAAAACGTTGGCATCCAGAGCGAGCGGGCTGCAGAAGTGTGACCGTCGTCCAACCACGTTCATCACGTCGCTACCGCCGCCGAGCTGGTGCCCCGCATCTGTTGGTGCTGGCGAGACGCGACTTTCCCTACCGCTCGATCCCTCCTCCACTTTGACAGAGGGTTCACTCGGTGGACCGTGATCCTCATTGCCGTCCTCCATGCCATCGACATATCCTCCGCCCTGCGGTCCTTCGTGGCCAGACTCCCCAGCGTTTGCATGAGGGTGCCCTATTTCAGGTATCTCGAAAGCCCCATCTGTAACTTCTCCCGGCGTCTCGACAGCGCCATTGTGATTCCCTTCGGCATGTCCGGCCTCTTGAAGCACCTCGGTAGCTGAGACCTGAGAGTTTAAGGTCATGTAAGCTTCGAACTCCCATTGAAATGGCTTTAGCCTCCCTCCAAACTTGCTACTTGCGCCAAAACTCCTACCTTTGCCGAATAGCTATTTCCAGTGTGGTCCAAAGATCGCTTCCGCTTTGCGTTCACCCCATCGAGATCTCTGAAGATGTTCGAACTCGGATGAATAGCAACATCTATCTCGAACTCGCCGTCAGCATCGTATTCCCCTGGTAGCGACGATGATTGCTCCCGTGCTGCTCTAATATCATCAGCTAAGGCCGGAGAAGGCGCTTGCTGCACCGGGGATCTGGGCGCCTCCGACGGGAGGGCGCGAAAAAGGGGGTTGCCTTCGGTATGATCCGAGTCTGTGTGGGGCGGAGTCGAGGGAATGCCACCCTCCGATGGCAGCATCGCCGGTACACCTGTTGGTGCGGGTATGAATGTGCTCGATTCAGCCATGTGATGTCCTTTGTCCGTCCAGCTGGGGATAAAAGGCGCATGTAAGAAAGGTGTTTCGTCGCCGAAAGCAATCTTGACGGCATACCGGAGCAATAAGAGATCAAGCCGTCGCCAAGAACGACGCAAGACCACAATGTGAACGTTTGTGAGAAGTTCGCTTGTTTCTCTGTATGTCTATGTATGAGCCGCTCCCTCCCAAACGTTCAGCTAGGGTCCTAGCAATATGTCAATGGGCTATACTGGGGCGCCGTCACCATCGGAGTGCCAGTGCCAACGCGACGAGACTGAAGCTACCACCCGTCGGGGCTGGATGATGATATAGTGAGGGCCGAAAGCGTTCTCTTGTAGATGATCAATACCATCACCAACGCTGTGAGGATGGAAAACGCAGCTTGCAAGTTGGAACGGCCAAAAGGAATGGAAATTCGGAGGGAGGAGCCGCACTTGTCACGTGACCGAACACAACGCGTCCTGCCGTGGGTCGGAGTTCGCCTTCCTGCATTGCGTCGAGATACGTAAGAGGCGTGCTATTGAAATTATGCCGAATAACAAAACAAAAACAAAAATGGAAAATGCGTGGGTGTGGGGAAACAGAAACAAGAAGCCTATAAGGCGTGGGTGAAATGAGGTCCAGTGAAGTGAAGTTCATCAGGCTCGGGGGACAGCGATGACCGTCTCTAAACCGTCAAATTCACCAGATCTATCCCGAAAGCCCGGCAACAATCGCGGCAATCCCAGCTACGGCTAGCACCGCCTTCCTTGGCCCCACAGTTTCTCCCTCACTCGACTGATCCACCTTGCTCTTGAACGTCGGCGTAGGTACCGTCTCCGCCTCATTCCAAGTCGCCGGCGTGTTGGTGTTGGCCGTGCGCAAGTTGATGGTCGCAGCCTGCGCAACGACAGCACCACGGTTGTCCATGGCGAACAACATCCAGTTTCCGGGCGGGGCAATGTTGCCGTTGGCGGGCAACTGCACAAGGACTTTGTCGGCAGCGTACTTGAGGATTTGAAGTTCAATGTGGCGCTGGTCGTTATTGACCGTGTGGGTCATGGACGCGTAGCGGATGATCGAGACCTGCTGAATCGTGGGGGCGACGGCGGAGGTGAATTGGACGACGATTTGTTGACCATAGGTTACCGCGGGGGTTTTGAAGGGAAGGACGAGTTGAGGCGGGTTGGCGATGTACTTGTAGGGAGGGTAGTACACATCAATTCTAAAGGGAGAGCGTTAATATGAAGGGCCACACGGTGATGCTTTGATGCATTTACTCACCCCATCTCATCGGGTCTTCCATTAACGAAATCGTCTCCGTTCTGTGCGTCTCCACCACCGGTCAAGACTGTTCCATCCTCCCTCAACAGCGCCGTGTTGTGGTAGTGGCGGGCCGTGGGCGCAGGGGCTCCAACCTTCCACCGCTTGGGGTTGCCGACCGGGTACGAGGGGTCGAAGATGACCGCTTGTTTGACGCCTTTGCTGGCTTTGGGTTGCCCGTAGACACCTCCTTGGTGGCCTTGTCCGGAGCCTGAAACAATCACGACTGTTCCGTCTGGAAGATTGACAGCTCCCGGTTGGGACCTTGCTAAAGGCATCTGCTCAACCTGGAACGGCTCGGTTACGGTAGCTCCATTCCTTTCCAGCGTAGTCCAATGGCACGCAGCAACAGGCAAACAGGTTGGGCAGTTACTCCAAGGCGCCTTCGTTGGGTCACCTCCACCCTCACGGGGCTGGGGCGTTCCGTCGGGCGCGGTGCCATTAACACCACCGCAGATCCAGGACTCCATGTGGTAGTTGTCGCGGTAGGAGAGCATTGGGACGAAGTTGGTGCCGGCAAAGGGGAAGGAGAGAGGGAGCGTGCCGTTCGCTTTGGTGAGGTCGATGGCGGCGTGCGCGGTCTCCGCACCTGTTTTGGGGTCGATGATGGCGGACTGACAGGCAGAACGTGAGAAAAGCGTCAACACTAGAGAAAACCACTCCACCAGTGACAATGACCTACCTCAGAGTGCGCAAACACCCAGACGTTCCCTGAGGACGGCAGGACGTACAACAAAGGGTACATGTTGATTGGGAAATGCTTCGCCAACAGCGCGATGTTCTTCGACGTGCCATACGGGCCCTGAGTAGGGCTCCACATCTCATAGGTCGGGTTATCGGCGAGCGGGTTGGCAGGGTCAAAGAAGTAGTGCTGCCCGCCCACGAGCATAACGTCCTCGGTGGGGAGGAGCACCGCGGAGGGGTACCAGCGGCCCCAGTACTTGTAGGTGCTGCCGCCAGGGGTTGACGGCAGCACGTCAGGACCGCGATACATGGAAGCTACGAATTGGAGGGTCGGCGGGGTCGTTTCTGTTGAGGGGTTCATCACGCGGATGTCAGACCGTCCGTTCGAAGTGTAGTTGCGCCCGTTGAACGATCGGTCCCTGTTAAGATTGAATGGGATTCAGAGCGTGAGCAATGGATGAGATGGGAGAAGCGTTCGTCGACTCCAAGTCAATATATACCAGAATTCATCACCACCGGCGACAAAGTAACTTCCATTAGCAAGTTGAGCATGTCCCGAACAGAAAGCATACCCATGCAACTGCCCCTGCACGGAATTGTTGAAGAAATTCTGGTTGATGAACGTGTAGTTCTTTGTCCCAAAGTTGAACTCTGCGGCATCGGTAAAGAAGTCCTTGTTGGCAAAGTTAGGATTGCCGTTGTACCACTGCATCAAAGGCATTTTGGAAAGAGCAGTGATTTGGTCTTGGGTCCAGCCGTCGGTGGCAGGGGGTGGGTTCCAGTAGTGGACACGCTCGGAGATGTAAAGCTTGTCGCCCGGGGAGTAGGCGGCATGGATGGCGACTACTCCGGCGTTGTCGGTCCAAGTCTTCCAACCACCGATTTGAACAGGGTCAGTAGCGGTCCCATCGGTGCCAGTAGTTTGAGCATAACCAGCGCCAGCGGAGGCCACCGCGAGAATGAGGGCAGTGGTGCCGATAGCGTAGAGCATCGTCGGAGTTACGTTTGTTTTATTGGGAGTGAGTATCGGGTAGGTGGAATTAGGAGTGACGACGATGGGGTGAGCAAATGGTCTCCTCTCGCCTTTCGCAATGGGGAGGGGGTTGTTGTGCGCCTCCTCTCTTTATTCTCTGGAAGGCCGTCGCTTATCGCGAGCACACTTTAAGTTTCTTCTCCCGCTTTCTCTCGGAGTTTGCGAGGGATACGCCTCAACTCAACCGGCACTCGGAGAACAGACGCGCCTGGCAACATGCACGCATTCACGCACGCACTCGGATCCAAACGCCTGGTGAGTGATGATGTTTTACCGACACTCGCGCGCTGCCCTTCGTTCCTGCTCCTGTCGATTTCACCGCCCCGATCTTCCGCTGAGCTTTCTTGATCTTCGAGCTTGACGGTGGCTCACATAAGACAACGTTCCAGGAACTTCGCCTTCTCATCAGAGCTCCTGATCAAAAGTCGCACTCTGCATTCAGTCGCCTGTGAGCCATGGGCCCCCTGCCTTTCTTGGCTTTCCACATCCACTTGAAGACAGTGGACACCGACCGATCGCCGATTCTGTGGGAGAAACAACACAATCATCATTGCCGTTGGATGTGGTTCGCGCAGTTTCAGTTTTCATCAGTCTTGGCTTTCGGACTAACGCAGGTTACACAGGATGACGACACCGCCACAACTGGGGGAAACGGTCAAGCACAGCCATACAATACATACCGGTTACCGGTAGATACACACTAGGTTTCCCGCCTGGGCGTCTCGCTTACAAAGACCTCGAATCCGTTGGGACCCCGGGTAAACTCCTTGGATGCGTGAGCCGGAGTGACTGCGCGTCGTTCTGATTGCGAGAGATAGAACGGTCAAATAGAAGCTTCCATGAATGTGGAATGTTCCCGAATGTGGACCGTGTCATAAACCCGTCAATTATCGAAGGAGAGGACGCGCTGGAGCTTTCAGCCGCTGAATGATGTGAAGGCAGGGCACGAGAGCCCAAGAAGTACAGATCTTGTTCGCTTCTATCAACTCTTCAATGGTCGTTCTTTTGCCTTATACACCTAGCATGAACTCTTGTAATGAGGTGCGACAGGTGCCATTACCCAATGGGCTTGTACCGAGATGATCTTAGGCTCAATGGGACTCCATGAGTTGAGGCTTGTGACTCAAGCGTAAAGGCCTCAGCCGCTGCCGGCGAAGGTTGGGAGGCTAGAATTTTAAGGAGAGACAGAATAGACATACACTAGCATCGGCACCACTTTACTGAGATACCTCCTCTACGCTAAGATGAACACCGAAGGGCCGCCCGGCACTGGGACCGGCCCCGCCAACATACGAAGAGTCGGTCTCACCGGGTTCAATCACCCAGACCGGAGAGCCTTGAGAGAAAGCATAAGACCACCCCAAGGAGCTTCCCATCAATCCCCTGAGTGAAGACAACGATCCCGCTCTTGACCCACCCGCCGGGACTACAGGAGCCACATTTCACAACGGCAACAATCGTGCTCCAGGAGCCGCCAAGACCGCCGACACCCCAGGGAGCGTGAATGCCGACGCCGTCGCAGTCAAAGCCCCTGCCAAGGAAACAAACAGCAAGATATTAAAATCAGGATCGTGGCCCAGCTGGCTAGCATTAACGCCACTCTCCAACGGCAGTTCGAGAGGCAGGCTTACAAACCGTGAGGCAGCGACCGTCCGGGCCACCACCAAAATGAACGGGATGAGGATATGATCACCAGCAACGAACGAAGACGCAAGGCCGACGCAGAAGGAGTATCAGGCTACTCTTGCCAAAATGCTGAACAAACTCGATGGTCGGGCGAACGGACAAGACATGGTTGCCAAGCCCGACGAGTTCGTGGACGCTCACCTCCGTTACCTAGATGCCACGGAATACAGGAGTCAGTCCGGAGACATCAGGCACTTCCTCGCCCACCTGTCCAGCGACACCGCCGAGTGGTGGAAGCTGGGATCACGTTCTGGACAGCCGGCATCACTCAGGAAGGTTTCCTGAAGATACTCAAGCGGCGGTGTACTAGTGTGCCTCGAACTGCGCATGAAATCATCAATATTTGGAACACCATTTCTACGCCTAGAACCTTTGATGATAAGAAGATTCAAGACGATACAAAACAACGCACAATCAGACCATTTACGCCCGAAATCCTTTATGCATCAACCTTATACGATACCGTCAATACCATAAAAACTTTCTGCCAGTAAATCGACACTCTCGCGGTTACCCTCCGACAATTACCTAAAACACTTGCCTGTACCGACGTCTCGCTTCACATCGATGTTTTGCCTTTGGATATGACTGACATGCAAAAAACGTAGGCGTAGGTGAAGATCTCACACATGAAAGCGCCCCCAACACCACTCTCAACTGACTGAAAGCTCCCAGGACGCCATGCACTCTGAAGAAAACAATTGCGCAACGATGAATCCCATTTCCGGGGGCCGTATACGCCGAACGTTAAAGAAGAAGAAGAGGAAAGATTAGCGATAATGCCGTGTCAGCTTAGACATTGCAAATGGAAAAATGAAAAATGACGTAGAGGGCTGCGAGAAAAGACAAAAATCCCTCGACGCAGCTGATTCCTCTACAGACAATTGGTAAAGACTTTGGACTTTGACTAAATTCTGTAGCTTAGGAATATTGTGAAAGTGGTCGATTATTCCCTGAGATAGGTCCTAAATCGGGTCGTTCACGGGTGGAGATGTGGAGAGTGCAAGGTAAAAGGCAGAGACCAACTAAATCCCTATTCACACCACACAAGTAGACACGTTTGGGCGTACTCCATATATTGGCAACCCCTTACTGCTTGTCATAGGTACGCTAGTCAGTCGGGCCAACAGGCACTAATGATACAAACTTAGGGTCTAGTCTATCACCGTGAAATGCGTCCCCCGACAATCTACACCAGTGGAGTCCTTTTTTTACGGGGGGGGAAGGGTGTGTGTGTCTCTATCCTATACTGATCATGCTGGTCATACGCGCACAAATGCTGATCTCCTCTTGAATCTCCTCATCTCTTTGTATGCCGTCAACCCAATCATTTTAAAATCCTCCCCTTTTTTGAGCTTTCCTGTTATGGACGACACGTCCATATCATTAGCATACCTCACGACAGCACACTGACAGCTGTCCGTGTCAATGCCAATGGCAATGTCAACGTCAACGTCAATGTCAATGTCAAACATCGCTCACTCCTTCGCTCCCCTCTCAATTTGCTAATCCCCCCGCAATCTCGCCGCTCCTCCTCGACCCCGCTCACTGTGAGCTCATCTGTGAGCTAATCTCTGGTCATTTGTCAACCCCCAATACTTCTCCACATCCAGCAACTGTAGACATGCTCTCTAAGCTCGCTACGCTCGCTCTAGGCTAGATAGCATAGCTGTCGCTCACCCAGTCCCCTCTTGTTGTTGTTCTTCACTCTGGCTTGTTTATCTATAAATAGCCGCCCCCTCTTTGTGCATTCCCTTTTTCCCCAGCAGATCAACACCAGTTCTTCTCAACTCCTGTTCTAGTTCTTGCTTCTTGTTTTGCCAATACAATCCCCTGTCTCCTATCGCTCTCGCTCTGCCTTCTCTTCTTCGCTCCCGCCTCCGTCGTCGAGATTTTAACAGTTCCTCTAGGATGGGTGCTCAGGAGGGTTCTGCCGTGGTACTCCCTATTGTTTGCAGAGACTAGCCTGTTGCACCATGGGTTGGCATTGTTGACTCTGGTTGCCATGGTGTGGAAGCGGCTGGGAACCTCTGTAATGTGGGTTGTCCGGTCTAGTTGGAGAACCACATGTCTGTGAGACAGGCCTCGCAGAATATACCTGCATATCCCAGCGGATATACTGGGCTACACGTCTCGAGAGTGTTCTCCAGTGGACTCCAGCCTCACGGGTGCTTTAACAGTGCTCGTCGCACGTTCCTATTCACAAGAAGGACCTCCTTTACTGTAATGTGGGTTGTCCGGTCTTATTGGAGAAGGACGCGTCAGTGAAAGACCTATCGCTGTCTAGGTGGAAGGCCTTCTGGCCCGTCAGTGAAAGGCCTTCCAGTCAGTGTTCTCCAGTGGCCTCCGACCTCGTGGGTACTTTAACAGTGCTCGTCGTGCGTTCCTATGCACAAAAAGTAGTTCTTCTACTGCATATCGAATAGCAGCGCCGATGAACACCCAGTCCGTCTACAATACCTTACAGCAAAGTAGTGATTGTATACGAACATCAGTTATACAACCCATGTGGAAGGTAGTCCACAGCACATGGTAGCACCACTCGTTTCGACCAAAAACGAGCTTCATAGTAGATAAACATGTCGGCAACTTCAGCATATCGAAATTGCGGACGTAGCAATCGTCACAGAACGTCGATACAACCCTTCTAGATGATTCAAATAGCCTTCAGGACATCCAGGACAACGTCCACCGTAACTCCTGAAGCCCCTAGTGCGCTATAGTCGAAAAGCGCCGACCTATAGGTTATTTACCTAGTAGAACAACCGATACATCGCAACCACCTTGCTTTTTGCACCTGGATGGTTCAACAAACCTCCGTAACTCACAGTTTGCCATCCATACCTTACTCTTCCGGTATATCGACCCCTTGAGAGTATACGTTCAACGGTCGACACGTTACCACATAAACGCGTTTTTACGAGTAGCCAATTGGTAAACCGTTCACGGATCGGAAATCTACCCCAGTAATTCGATCCCTTCAAAGGAATTTGATCTACGGATACGGAGATATAAAAAACGTACAAAATCGTCGCCATTATAACCTCTGTATAGCAAAACTATTGCAGTTTTGACCAAAACATTCTCCGATGAGGTTCTGCCCGGTCTTGAGAATTACCTTCAGTTACACTGAACATTACGGGATGTTTGATTCATCACAAAACAAGTAATCAGTCATCGCCTTCGTCAAGAATTCGATACTTAAGCGAAAACCGGCGGATAGGAAAAGGCTCTCAGTTTTGAGACAGCGCTGAGCCGTTAGGGTTCCTCTTGATCCTCTCAAAGGTCTCTTTGAACTAATAGCTTCAGATCCTGCACAGGATCAATGCAGCCAAAACCCGCCGACATCGGACACGGTGGATTTTGGGGATTTTTCGCTCGAAAGAGGGAGAATCTATGCCCGAATTTTGGTTATTGCATACGGCATATACCTGATTTGACACCTAGTTGTTTGTGTGTATTTGCTCAAGGTACTGAGCTATACAACATCAATGGAGTACTTCTGTCTGCATTCTGGAAGTATTCGTCGTTGTTTGAGGTTATTCGAACTGAAAACGCGATTACGCTGGCCAGAAGGGCGTTATGAGTACATCAATGGGTAGTACAGTTACCAGGAGGGAGGAAACTACTCCTGGGGGTACAGCTGTTATTACTGAGATCGTTGAGGAGCTGGGAACTTTGGTTGATGTAATAATGCTAGGTCCGTTGCCAGAGGCTAGCTCTGTCTCCGCTCGATGTATTGAAAGAATTCTAGGGTTTCTACCTCCCGGGGCGCCGCCCAAAGGCTTTTCTTCCCTTCGGGAGTCACCCCAGAGCGTAG
Organism: Fimicolochytrium jonesii; assembly: GCF_025526975.1. Lineage (NCBI taxonomy): Eukaryota > Fungi > Chytridiomycota > Chytridiomycetes > Spizellomycetales > Powellomycetaceae > Fimicolochytrium > Fimicolochytrium jonesii. Next base: position 658,592 of record NW_026515678.1, read on the forward strand.
GACTCCAATATAATCTATTCTACGCGTGATCTCATGCCCTACGCGCTTCCCCGCACTAAGGTGACACCTGCAGCACCTCATTACACCCCCCTTAGAGCCAAGTGTCACTCCGACACCGACCGCACCTGTCAGTCGCTCCCCGCTGTTACTTGATGTGGAGCTGACACAGGTATCGGCCATGAGGAGTGCGCATGGCTCTACTGGAGCGGCTGGCGTCACCGGTGGTCACCACGATGGCAATCAGATCCACGCTGATATGAGGTAGAGATGATTCGGCCGCAACTGGTCGTGGGGCGCTATGGTCCTTGTCTCTGCGGCATATAAAAGGAAGGCAGTAGTCCCCTTGGCACCGTCCCGCCAGTCCTCGGACTTACATTTCTTGCTCCCAATCTCGTAACCTCTCACCGTCGCCGTTCACCTCTCACCATGGCCAGCGTAGCTCCTCCTGCCAAGGCCACCGCCGCCGGCCCGTCATCGGGCAAGAAGAAAGTAGGCGAGGGTCCCACCAAAGGGGACAGCCTGAAGAAGGCTCTCAAGCGACAGCGAGTGGTGAGTCCACGGAGGGCGCCCAATTGACCGAACTTTCGTGGTTTGACCAATTTTATCTCAGGACACCCCCGAGGTGCACTCGGACAGTACCCCGGAGCCCCCGGCTCCACCGGCCCGACCTACGTGTTGGAACTGCAACAGGTACCGCCCCCGCAAGATGTTCCTCTCGGCGTGCCAGCACGTTATATGCCGGCCTTGCATCCTTTCGCTCTGTGACGACACCGTAAGGAACCGCATGTTATGGGTGGTTCCCGTGAGGTGACTGACAGCTCACGTCTCTTCCCGACGCTCGGAGTCTGTGCTGAACGATGCGGCTCACCTCGGTCAGTTGCTGCATGCGCTCCTCAATGCACTTTCGATCGGCCTGTTTCAGTTGCTCTGTTGGGTCGCTGGTACCCCATTGGTCTGGTACCTTCGGGATGTACCCGATGTCGATCTCGTATGGGGACATGCCCGTGGAGGTCTGGGGCGTCCTGTTGTAGTTGTACTCGAGGAGGGGAAGCATCTCGCGCCAGTTCAAGCTGGTGTAGTTCAGGTAGGGGACCATCATCTTCTTGATTGTCTTGATGACGTTCTCCGTCTTGCCGTCGGTCTGTTGGTGTCGTGCCGACGAAATTCCTGCTCTACCCTGGCGCACTTCAGGAGGTGCTTCCAAAAGGCGCCTGTCCATTTGGTGTCGTGATCGCTGATGATCGTGTGGGGCATGCCTGTGATGCGGAAAGCCTGGTCGAAGAACAGCTGGGCGAGTTCCTGTGCCGTTGCCTTGGCGTGGGTCTCGAGGAGGATTACGCGGCTGGATAAGTAGTCCACCAGGATGAGGACGGCTCCCTTGTCCATGACGGACTTGTCTCCCGCTTCCCCCCCCTTAGAGTTCGTCGTGGGGAAGTAGATGTCCAAGTCGACGCAACGCCAGCGCTTGTTGGGGACCGGAATGCTGCGTAGGAGCCCGAAGTTGGAAGCCTGCTTGTTGCGTTGGCAGTCGGGACAAGTCCGGACGTACTGGTGGACCTTGCGCTCGAGGCGGGGCCAGTAGTAGAGCGCGAGGAGTTTGGCGACGGTGCGCTGGACACCCGAGTGGCCGCCGTTGGCCAGGGAGTCATGATAGAACCTTAGGAGGGGGCCCCGAAGGCCCTCGGGGATGTAGCGGCGGCCATGGTACAAAAGGAAGCCGCGGTCGTCGCGCGTGAGGCGGCGGGCAAAACCCGAGAGGGTAGAGGGGTTATCGGGGTTCGTTGCAGTGGTCTGCAGGTGGGCGAGGGTGTCCTTGCAGAACTTGTCATCGTCGAGCGCAGTGAGCCACTCGGCGTCGGTAGGAAGGCGGCTGGTGATGTCCGGTAGGGGTGTCCCGGTGACAATGGAGAACACTTCGACCTTCATCTGACAGCTGGCGCACTTCGGGGCGTACAGCAGTGTGCGGCTGAGTATGTCGGCGATGTGATTGAACTCGCCGGGGAGGTATTCGATCGTGAAGTCGTAGTCCTGAAGGAACTCCACCCATCCGGCCTGGCGCCGGGAGAGATGAGGCTGATTCTGGAGGTATATGAGGGATTCGTGGTCAACGAATGCACGGAATTGGCGACCGATGAGGTAATGGCGGTTAGCGCGGATCACTTTGACCAATGTGAGGAGCTCCTGTTCATGCACGAGGTATCGGGTTTCGGCCGGAGCCATCTTGCGTGAGTAATATGAGATGACGCGGAGGCGCGGAAGGTTATTGAGGCCCTTTTTCGTGGTGGGCAGTGGGTTCGGCATGGGGAAGTCGCCGTCCGTGCCCTGACCGATCCAGGCCCCTACGGCGAAGCCCGACGCGTCAGAGAAGACGTAGGGAAACTTATCGGGGTCAAAGAACGCCAGGCAAGGGGCATCGGCGACGCGCGCCTTGATGGTGTCGAATGCTGCTTGTTCCTCAGCGGCCCGCTGTCACGGGCGGGTGGCGGATTGAAAGTTGGTCAGTGGGAGGGCTGTGTCAGCATAATGCGGAATGTATTCCTTGACATAGTTGACTAGCCCCATGAAGGAGAGGATTTCGAGGGCGCTGGTGGGTTCGGGTCGAGCGCGGACAGCCTCGACCTTGGACGGGGCAATGGAAAGGCAGTCCTTACCGACCATGTGCCCGCAGAACTCAACCTGGTCCACTGCCCACTGACATTTGGACGGTTTCACGTGGAGGCGGTGAGCCGAGAGGGTCTTGAGCACTTTGGTGACATGCCCGATGTGTGAGTCCATGTCGGGGCTGAAAATAAGGATGTCATCAAGGTAAGAGATGAGGTATGAATCATACTTGTCGCCCAGGAGTTTGTTCGTGAGGCGTTGGAACGTCGCAGGCGCGTTCGTCAGCCCGAAGGGTAATACGTTGTACTGGAAGTGGCCGAAGCGCGTCCGGAAGGCAGTCATCTCACGGTCTTCCTCCCAAATGAGGATGCAGTGGTAGGCATCGCGGATGTCGATAGCGGTGAAGACCTTCATGCCGACGAGGCGGTCCCGAAGCTCATTGAGGTTTGGGAGGGGCGTGGCGTCCTTATGGGTCATCTTGTTGAGGGCCCGGTAGTCGATGCAGCAGCGGAGGCCATCGTCCTTCTTCGGGGCAAACAGCACGGGTGCCCCCCAGGGGCTCTTAGAATGGGAGATCCACCCGCGGGGTGATAGGCGCTCGAGTTGGCGCCGTAGCTCGTCGAGTTCATCGGGGGCCAAGTGGCGGAGTGGGAGCATGACAGGCTTGGAGCCAGGCTTCAGATGGATGCTGAAGTTGTTGTCGCCGCGGTCTGGCGGGAGGCCGGTCTGTTCGGTGAAGAGGGTATCTGTAAACTGTTCCAACGTGGGGCGAAGAGGGTGGTCAGCGGCGACCGACCCGAGTGGATCCTCCGGGGTGGTATCCGGAGTGGCCGTTGCCTTTCCGTCCGCAAGGATCGCACGTTTCTTCGCCTTGACCGTGCGAACGAAGTTAGCCTCGGCTTCGGCGACGTCCGCGAGGGCGTCGTCTGTGGCCAGGTCCACCTCCGCGTCCGTGCGTGAGACTCATGCGGTATAGACCTCGGTGGTCTTATCCCTCTTGATTGCTCGCTTGAATTGTTTGGCCGTGAGGAAGCCCTCCTCATTTAAGGCCGCCCGCTTTGGGTAGAAACGGCGAGGGCGAGGGCCTGTATGAGGTTTGAGTAACCGGGCCGCGCAAGTGCTGGGTTGTTGCCATTGGCGGGTGGTAGGTTTAGCTCGGAAAGTTAGTACGGTTGCGTTAGCCTCGAATTGAAGCGCCGGGAACCCATTGTCGCGCCATAAGCGTATGAGGTCAAGGTCCAGGATGTAGGGTATCCCTAGGATAACATCCGGGCGGATCGGGGCCACGACGAACGGGACCCAAGGGGTCTTAAGAGGTATTCGTTCCTCCGTGAAGACGGAGAGGTTGGCACAAATCATCCACGTGGCGCCGTATGATCCGGCTTTCTCACCCTAGCGCACCTCAAGGGGCGTGGGACAGTCGTACGTGTTAAGATCATGGCGTTGGGGGAGTGAGTCGCTGATGAGCATGGTATTGCAACCAGTGTCTATGAGGATGGGGCAGAAGATGCTGCCGACACGTCCATGGACCATGAACGTGTGCTTGTCGATGACGGGCCCGGGGCGGTATTCCGGAATGGTGTCCTGCAGTCGGGGTCCGGTAGGTCCCTCGGGTTGTCTGGACGCTGAGGCGCTGCAGGCGGTCAGGCCCTGGGGAGGAAATCCTGACTGTCGACGGAGTATGCGGGGCTCGGGGGCTCCTCCGCGGCCGAATGGAACTCGTCGTTGTCATCATCGAAGGCCTCGGCGGGCGCTGCCAAGATCTTGAGTCGGTCTGGGTTCTTAGGGCACGCTCGGGCGTAGTGGTCCTTGCTGCCGCAAGTGTGACATACGCCTCGCTGAGTTTTCCGCTCCTTCCCGAGGGGTACTCGGTTGGAGTTGAAGGTGCGGGGCGTATCACGCTTGTTGCGAGCCTGGGCCAGAGTGGTCGTAGCGGGTTGGACCCGTTTGCCGTCTTCCGAAATGCGGGCGATCCCGTCGGCATAACCCCTGATGCGGAAGGCCCTCTGGGCGGCTTCCTGAAGGGTCTTGATGGGGATGTCTTCGTCCTCACTGCCCTGTTGTAGGATGAACTGGTAACACTGCTCACGGATGCGACGTCCGACCTGGTGGAAGGTCAGCCCGTTCAGGAAGTACTCACGTTCCTGTCGCGGCGTGAGATGTTCCTTTTCGGGGAGGATAGCGATCTGTGTGGTCAGTGCGTTGAAGGCCAAGACGTAGTTGGACATGCTGTCTTTGAACTTCAGGGCGGCCAGTTTCGCCTCGACCGAATTACGGAGGTTGGCGGGGTAGAACCTGCGCCTGAGCGCCTTCAGGAACCGTTCCCGGGTGGCGGGAGGCTCTCCGGAGCGAGCCTCGAGCTTCCACCACTCAGCGGCGTCTCCCGACAAGTGGGCTACGAAGTGTTTCACGTCCCCGTCCTCCGTTCTGAATTCGGTGGCTTCCAGATAGCGTAGGTGGGCGTCGACGAACTCGTCCAGTTTGGCGACCATGTCTTTACCGTTAGCCTTACCGTCGAACTTGGTCAGCATCTTAGCCAAGGTGGTTCGGAACTCCTTCTCGGCGGCCGCCTTGCGCTTACGCTCTTCGCTAGCCGCCAACTGGTCCTCGCGGTTAACTCGTACTCCAGCGAAGGGGCTGTCATCTGGGCGGTCCCTCTCCAGGTGCTCGAATTGCTGCTGGAGTTGGGCGTCGGTGTTGGCCAGCTGGGCTAGGATTTGGAGGATTGTTGCCTGTCCGTTCTCTTGTCGGGCTGGGGAACGGCTCCTGCGCCGCATGGGGGAGCGGCTTCGGGTCCTCGCCGGGGACCGGCTGCGCCAGCAGCTTGCTGAGCGGCTCCTTCGACGGGGTGGGGAGTTGCTCCTGCAACCTGGCGTCCGATTCTGGCGTCGGGCGTCCGGGCTTCGACGTCGACCAGGTGAGCGTGAGCGGGAGTGCCTCCTTCCACGTGGCGACCACGGGGGTGACCCCCTGCGCCTGTGGAAGGGGCGGTTACGCCCTGCGGGGCCGTTGCCTTGGCGTTGGTCGCCGTCGAGCTGTTGCGCCCTTCGATGCGGGTGTTCAAATAAATCAAGCTCTAAGCAGTCATTGTTGACTATCGCATAGCTGACGGCGGTATTAGCACCCGCCTGAGAGTTGCTCATCGTAGGTTGCCGGAGAGATCTTGAAGGGTGGTGCTACCATGTAATCATGCTAGGTCCGTTGCCAGAGGCTAGCTCTGTCTCCGCTCGACGTATTGAAAGGTTTCTAGGGTCTCTACCTCCCGGGGCGCCGCCCGAAAGCTTTTCTTCCCTTTGGGAGTCACCCCAGAGCGTAGGACTCCAATATAATCTATGCTACACGTGATCTCATGCCCTACGCGCTTCCCCGCACTAAGGTGACACCTGCAGCACCTCATTACAGTTGACGAACCTCGTGTTGAAGTTCGTCTTCCTCCTCGAACAATGGGACCTGTTCCAATGGAAAGTATCCAGGTCGGTGGACCTCCTCCACCTGCTCCTGGCCACCCGCCCGCTACGGCTATGTTGACGATCTCCCTCGAGGAGCTCAACGCCCAAATTAATGCTGCGGCGGCTGCCGCCCGAGCAGAAGTTCGCGATCATCATGCCGAGGAGCATCAGGTTCAACAGGATCGCTTGCGGGCTACGTTGGAGCGCAACTCTGCAATGCGCCGTGATGGCCTGCTGCAGGATGGGTCAGTGGATCCGTTCTATATTGAGCAGCGTAGGCACCATGCTACATGGATCTTGCAGCATCCGTTGAATGGCAAAAGGAGCGAGGCTGCTGTTGTCGACACATTCTTGCAGAAGCATATGGACTTCATGCTTACTTTTGGTCTTCTGATTGATGACTTTAAGTATAGCGAGAAGGTATCTGGCTCGCTTGAAGGCGACACACGTACCTGGTTCGATACCGCATGCCAACTTGACATGCGGAAAGAGGATTTTGAAATGGCTTTCCAATTAGCCTTTTATCCTACAAACGCGAAAACCAACGCGCTCAATGCTCTGCATCGAATGACTTTCCATAAGTCGATGGATTTGTATGTGACGGAGTTCAAACGTATTGTTGCCGAGGCACAGCACAACCTGGAGGTTATCACTCCTGACGATTTGAATAACCTGTTTCTTCGCGGGCTTACCCGCGATGAGACCATTACCGTCGGCTACAAGATCGCCCAGTCGTTGTTGCATACAATGGTCGATTATAGGAAGCAACACCCTATATTCACATATCCTCCGATTCGTTCGATGGATTGTGCGCTTAGTTCCTTTGCTGTGTGGCGTCTCGCCGATAAGGGAACCGATGCGAACGATAAAGCGGTTGCTTCTGGTAGTAGTGCGCCTAAACATGCCAATGTCTCTTCTGCCGTGGGTACTGCGGGCAAGAAGGGGGCGAAAGCTAAGAAGGCAGAAGCTGGTAAACCTTACGCATGCCTGGACCTCTCGAACATGAAGTGTTTGGATTGTGGCAAGATGGGTCATTGTGCAGAGATTGCCCTGAAAAGAAGAAGGATAAGAACTCCGATGAGGCTAAGGATAAGCCGCATTAGAATGCTGGTCAGAAGAAGGGTTTTCAGTAGAAACGTTTAATCAAGACACCGCTTATTTGTCTCATTGTGCAATGGTGTCCATTGAAGAGGAACTTGAGGCTATACGCCCTGAGTCCGTTGATGGTATACTAGTTGATTGTAGCAATACGTCTCCTGCGGGGGCGCGCCTGTGCCGGCCAGACGACACTGAAACCGATACGACTAGCCCTGAGGCACTGCAATCGCAGCCGGATGCGTTGATCGCACGCTGTGCATTTGTGGTTCATGGCAAGTTGAATGGGAAGTTTTGTCGCATTCTGATCGATACAGGATGCACAACACTGATGGTACGTCAGGGATGGATGTCGAAACATGGTTTCCAAACCTTTAACCCTAGTATGCCCATTGATGTCGCCTCGGGCGACGACGGCCATACATTCAATGACAACAAGTTATTTTGTGGCGATCTACAGTTGTGGGGAGATGGACGACATTATTCGAGAGAACAGCTTCCATTTGTGGTTGCTCCTCTGGGGGTAGATGTTATTCTCGGATTGGCATGGATCTATATGCTTGACGATGTTCGTTTCGAGCACATAGAAGACGAGATTCCTGTTCTACGATTCCGTGCGGATGAAGTTGAACATACCCTGGTTGTCAGACCAGTGACCAGGAAATGGGAATCCCAGTCGTCCTGTAATGCGGCCGATCTGCGGTCCTTTGACATCAGAAAGAAGTCTAAACGATTCAAGGCGGCGATGCCTGAACGAGAAGACCCGAGTGCAGGGGTTGTAACTTATCAGAAGTTCACTCGCTTATATCGAAAAAAGGTGCATGGGAAGTGTTACATAGCGTACGCTATGGACATAGAAGCTGCAGTGAATGCTCCACCAGCTTATGTCCCCGCAGATGAGCGCGATGGCGCCGAACCAGAGCCAGAGGTACAAATAAGCGCTGTTACAGGACAGAAGGTTGATTTGGGCGTGTCATCGGATCACCTTCTCCATCCCACTTTGGAGAAGTACGTGGATAGTTTGTTTGTCGAGCACGCAGAGTTGCCGCCCGATAGGGGGGAGGATAACTTCCATATCGAGCTGGAGCCTGGTACAAAACCAGTCTTTAATCCTTTACGGCATATGAGCGAAGCTGAACCCAAAGAGTTTAATGAAAAGGTTACCCTCATGCTCGAGCGCGGTTGGGTTCAGCACTCGCAGAGCCTGTGGGGCGCGGCGGTGGTATTTGCCAAGAAAAAGGATGGCAGTCTCCGCATGTGCATCGACTGTCGTGGGCTTAATGAAGCAACGATAAAGGGTCGTAGGCCGTTACCAAATCTTGCAGAGATGCGGGATCGGGTATGTGGAAAGAAATTCAAGTCTTTGTTGAAGTTCAAAGATGCGTATCACCGCCTCTTGGTTCGCAAGGCTGATAGAGACAAAACAGCGTTTCGGACGCGGTTTGGTCATTTCAAGTACTTGGTTATGCCATTTGGATTGACGAATGCGCCAGCAACGTTCCAACGGTTAACCAATAAGATATTGGGGAAGATGTACGATGCGTATGTCATGTCTTACCTGGAGGATATCTTAATCTTCTCAGAAACGGCCAAGGAGCATATCGCTCAAGTGGATAGCGTTTCGGCTATTCTTGGCGAGCAAAAAGTCTATGTCAAGCCGTCCAAGTGCAAATGGATACAGAAAGAGCTTGAATTCTGCGGTCATACCTTGGGAGAGGATACGATGGCCATTGCACCCTCGAAATTGGACGCCGTGCGGGACTTCGCATGTCCTACAAAACAGAAAGAGGTCCAGTCTTTCTTAGGGTTGACAAATTACCTGAGTCAATACGTCGATCGTTATGCATACATCGCGTATCCATTGACAGAGCTACAGTCGGGCAAAAGGCCTTGGCACTGGGGCAATGTCGAAGAGACGGATTTTGTTAAGCTGAAGGAAGCTATTATTACAGCTCCTACGCTCGCGTCTTACGACCCGGAGCGAGATTTATACGTGTTTACAGATGCATCGGGTTTTGCAATAGGAGGATGGCTCGCCCAGCTGGCGGATCCATCAGAGCATTACCCATCGTTGCCTACCTCAGTGAAGGGATTTAAGAATCTGCCACCGTTAAAGCCGATAGCTTTCTTTGGGCGGAAGATGTTGTGGGGGGGAAGGTGCATAGTGATGCGTTCTACAACAGTATTATTTTCTTCATCGCCTATCTATCATCGCCTGCGTACTTTATACCTGCGACATCCGTGATAATTACCAAAGAGTTGGCCCAGCTTTACTTCTGTGAAGTATGGCGCCATACAGGTACTGTAGCTGTGATTGTCGGAGATTGAGATCCCCGCTACTTGGCAGATTTCTGGAAGGTGTTTCAATCGTTGTTGGACACCAACGGACGGACGGAAAGGTCAAACGGTGGATTGCTATCTTGAAGAAGGTGCTTAAACCGTACCTTAATGTAACGGGAGACGATTGGGCTGTTTTTCGAGTTTGCCTACAACTGTACACAAAACAGCACTGGATACTGCCCTTTCAGGGTTGATTGGAGTAGAGTTCTGCAGGCGCCAATGCATTGGCAAGTTGACGCAAAAGTGTTGCAACGTATGGACGATACGTCGATCCCATTCTTGCATAAGTCACGACGTGAGCTCATCAAACAGATGGAGAAGCGTGCTGAGGCATACCGATCCATTGAACTCATAGTGCAGCAGAAACTGCGGGAAGCCCAGGACAAACAAGCAAAGTATCACGATCGTGGACGTCGTGTACAGAGCTTTAGTCCAGGAGATAAAGTCCTGTTGAACAGCGATGGGATAGCGATCCCTGCTTTCAACAAGAAGCCGCTCAAGTTTAGACAGAGCTGGCTCGGGCCTTTTGTTGTGAAGAGGGAAGGACCACCCCTGAAAACGTATGAGTTGGAGCTGCCAGCCTTGATGGGCGCCTCTTTACCCAGTCTTCCATACGGATATCTTGACGCCATGGCACGAGCCGACTTCAGAAGCCATGGCACTGTGCATCGACGATGTAGAGGACTCTAACCCAGGGCCCATCCAAGTCGAAGGCGAGGAAGATCACTACGTCGATAAGATTATTGGATGTAGGTTGGTCCATGGAAAACCTCAGTATCTTGTTCAGTGGGTTGGTTGGCCACCTGCGCAGACTACATGGGAAACGCACGAGCGAGTGAAAGACTGCGCTGCGTTGGACGACTTCGTCTTGGTCCATGGTGAAGTAGAATCCGTTACAGATAAGCAAAAAGCGGAAGCGCTTTAAGGGAACTGAGGCTCTGCGACGCAACAGTGCTCGGGTGGCTGGAAGCCATGAATGACCTGTAGCCGGATGGACCTTTTGTCCAAGAGAAACATCGGATTTCGCCGCAATCGAGAAGTTCTCGTTCACGATATTGTTGGACATAAGTCAAAGCTAAAGCTGTGGAGGGATTGCAACGTGCTACACAAAACAAGTGTTAACATGACCCCTTAATGATAAATGATGTCTGCATAGGGTAAATTTGTCCGTAATAACTAACCAGGAACTGATCACTCCTGGAGACTCGGTGGTGTGTATGCCTGGAGGTACACATAGGCATTGACTCTGAACAACAAAGCTTCGTTGGCTCAATGGTTGCGTATATTGAGATAGCATCAAGATGCGGCACTTGGAAGGCTCTGCAAAACTTAGGACGCGTCTGGAAAGGCTCTGAAGATGTCTGGAACGTCTACCAGACATCCAGGCATCAGAGCTGCGCTTTCATGATGTTCTTAGAGCTCATAGCGATCAGTTGTGACTGTATGGACCAGTGATCGAGTTGTAGCAGCTATATTGCGTTTGATTGAGCTTGTGGTAGCCTGTAGCACCCTGCGCGGGCTCCTCGGACTTGGCAGAAGCCCTGTGGCGTCAGCAGGTAGATCATGGGGTACACAGACTTGGTAAAACCTTACAAACCTTCCCAACAATAACTACGACACTCAGAGGCGCCCTGAGCGTTCCGAGAGGGTCTCAGAGGGTGCTTTGGACGCCCCAGCACATAGCTAGATCCCCAGGAAAGAAGCTCCAGAATCCTATAAAAGGCAGACGTGTTGCCCATCCCCTCCCTTCACCTTATCCCCCTTTAATACACATCATTCTCTCGCACTATTCCAGCTACAGTACTGTCCTCCACATCAGAACACTGCCCTTGGAGCGTCCACGTCTCTCAGTCATTGGTGAATTAGTCTTGGTGACCTCTCAGATACTCCTCTATCGGCTAAGGTTTCAATAGATTATGAGCCCTGAGCTTTATCATCACTAAAACCGTCTTTGCCAATCCTCCGATTCTGCCCCCTTTCCCTTCAACGGGCTTGCTGTAGCCGTATCTCCTTCCTTCTCCTTCTTCCCAGCTCTCATTGCCACCCAAAGTCCCTTCGCCTTCAACATCATCATCATCCTAAACTTCCGTAGATGGTAGTTCTCCCCCGTGAACTTGTCCATCATAAGTTTCGAAGTCTCCGAGTCTCCAGCCATCGTGTGTTCAAGCTAAATTTGTCTGTTTTGGGTGTGTGGACACATTTTGGATGATGGTGTATCTTTGGACATGTTTTGGGTGTCAAGTAGTGCGTATCTCGTCGAGTTCAGCACTTTGGCGCGTTTTCGGTCGAAAATTGGTGATTTTGGAAGGATATATCGAGGATAGAGCGTAAGTAGCGACCGTGGGGGGTTGGGAACAAGGACGAGAGGGCTTTGGCATACATCTGCCTCAGTCTGAACGACACTCAGCTTATGCACGTGCATGCAGCTCAGACGGCTTGCGAAGCCTGGTCTAAGCTAGCTGAGGTGCACAAACGAAAGGGGCTTGCCAGCAGGCTCTTCCTATGTCGAAAGTTCCTTACTATCACTATGGACAAGTCTGACTCGATCACAAATCACATCAACAAAGTTAGACAGCTTGCACAACAGCTGGAGGCTATCGGCGCACCAGTACCCGAAGACGATATCATGATGACCTTCATTTACAGCTTACCAAACAGCTATGAACAAGTCATCACGAGCCTCAAAAGCAGGGCAGACGACTTAGACATGGAGTTCTTGACGGCCAGACTTCTGAATGAAGAAGCTAGGCGCAAGGAGAACTCGAAACCAGTCAGATCGACTGGAAACGCCTTCGTTGGGGACGGGGGACACCAGCAGGAGGCTGGGGGTTCAGCCAGGTTCGCCAGGAAGAAGGGAAAGTGCCATCACTGTGGTATTGAAGGGCACTGGAGGAACGAGTGCAAGAAGCTCAAACGAGAGCTAGCTCAAGCCAACAATGCGAATCAAGCCAAACCACACCAGGCCAGCCAGGGAACCGGGTTCCTCTTCATGGCAGCTATGAAACGCACGGAAATCAGCCCAGGGTGCTGGATTATCGCCTCAGGAGCCTCCTCACACATGACACACGTCAGGGAATGGCTCCAGGACTACAAGACGCTGGAAACTGAGATACAAGTCCAGCTAGCTGATAACCGCTCAGTCCTAGCCATTGGAACAGGCTCCATCTCGATTAGAACACAACGGGAGCACGCTGGCACCCTTCGAAACGTCTGGTTTGTTCCCAAACTGGAAAAGAACCTCATCTCAGTAGCCCAGCTGACTGAGAACGGAGCACAAGTCGAGTTTTCGAGTGCAGAATGCACAATCAAGACCAGGGACGGCGCTCTCGCCTTCAGAGCTCTCAAGGACAATGGCCTGTACACCATGACAGCCCAGGCTTCCCCTGAACACGCCTACTCAGCAGGAGCACTTCGTAGCACACCCTTCCATATCTGGCATCAGTGAGTCGGTCATCTGAATGCCCAAGATGTCCAGAAGCTCACCAACGGCTACCAACGTGATATCACAGTCACCGGACATCCTGATGGTCACATCTGCAAAGTTTGCACGCTCTCAAAGCAGTCCAGAGCTCCCTTCCCGAAGAAAGCTACCCGAGCCACAGATGTCCTGGCACTCGTCCACACTGACCTCTGTGGCCCCATGAGGACGTCTACCTTGGGGGGATGTACTTACTTCGCATCATGGATTGATGACAAGTCCAGAATTGTCTGGGTCAAGCTCCTACGCAAGAAAAGCGATACCTTTGATGCATGGGAGGAATACAAGGCACCTATGGAGAAACAGACTGGGAGATGCATCAAAGTCCTCAGATCAGACAAAGGAGACGAATCCCTCCAGTTCGCCCTCGCACTCAGAAAGGCTGGAATCCAACATCAGCGCGCTGCTACCGACACCCCACAGCAGAACGGAGTAGCGGAACGTATGAATCGAACTCTAGTCGAAACGGCACGCTGCCTACTCACCCAGGCTGGTCATGGACACGAGTACTGGAGAGAAGCGCTGCTTGCAGCTGTCCACATTAGAAATCGCTGCCCTACGGTTGCCCTAGACAACTCCAAGACGCCATACGAAGCCTTCTTCGGTAGCAAACCCATCCTCCTTCATCTCAGAGTGTTTGGATGCATGGCCTATACTATGGTACTCAAGAAAAACCAAGGAAAACTGGACAACAAAGCCAAGAAGTGCCTCTTTCTCGGCTATAGCTCTTCCAGCAAAGCCTGGAGGCTCCAGTCACTCGAACCCGATGATCAGGGCGCCATTATCGAATCAAGAGATGTCCAGTTCAATGAAAACAAGCTCTACAGCAGCCTGGACAACGAAGATACACATGAAGACACGTCAGATCGCTCCTATGACAGCTTAGCTAGCTTTGAATTCGATCCTGAGCCTGACAACATCGTTTCACACGCACCCAAGCCCACAGACACCACCGAATTACGCCCGCACGCTGCAGGGGGGGATTCTGAGCTCCCTGACGCATCTCCCAACCCACAACCTGACACTGATCAATGGGCAGAGACCCCAGAGGACCTACACGACCAGGAAGACCAGGAAGATGAAGATTTGGTGCATTACGGACGCATCACACGCTCCCAGAGCACCCGAGTACGCCAAAGCAACCTTGCCTATGCCCTGGCTACCGAAATACTGCACACAGAGCCCAAAACCCTCAAGCAAGCTCTAAACTCCAACGACTCAGCCAAGTGGAAGGAAGCCATGGATGCTGAATACGCATCCGTTGTCAAGAACGGCACCTGGGAGCTGTGTCCAGCACCCAAAGATCGCAACCTTGTCAGCTGCAAGTGGATTTACAAGATCAAGACAAATGCTGATGGCAGTATCGAACGCTACAAGGCCAGACTAGTCGCCCAAGGCTTCTCACAAGAAGAGGGAGTTGACTACAACGAAACATTCGCACCAGTGGCCAAGTTCGACACCATTCGGCTACTCCTGTCGTGGGGAGCAGCTCAGGACCTCGAAATGGACCAAATGGACGTGTCCACCGCATTCCTGAACCCGACACTTAGTGAGGAGATCTATATGAAGCAGCCTCCGGGCTACATCAAGCCAGGAGAAGAGCATCTCGTGCTTAAACTCAAGAAGACTCTCTATGGTCTTAAACAAGCCGCCAGGGAATGGAACATCGAAATCCACGGCACTCTCGTTGAGAAAGGCTTCACTCGTCTTGATTCAGACCATTGCGTCTATATCAGGTTCTTTGAGGGCTGGCTACTCATCCTGATTCTCTATGTGGACGACCTCATACTTATGAGCAACGAGAGACTCGATCTTCACAGCTTCAAGGCCAAGGAACTTCAGAAGGCGTACAAAATGCGTGATCTAGGTGCCCTGCACTACTTCCTGGGTCTCCTAGTCACTCGAGACCGAGCCAAACGACTCCTGACGCTCAACCAGACTGGGTACATCGAAAAATGCCTTGAAACATACGGGATGACCGATTGCAAGCCTGTATGAACTCCCAGCGTCGTGGGAAGCCCTCTCGCCAAGGAAATGGCACCTCAAACGCCTGAAGAGACTGCAGCGATGCAGAACAAGCTCTATCGAGCCATTGTAGGCAGTCTGATCTACGCAATGATCGGCACAAGACCAGACATAACCCAAGGAGTTGGAGCTGCGAACCAGTTCTTAGCCATCTCAGTCATTGGCAAATTAGTCTTAGTGACCTTGTTTGGTAAGCTGTATCTCAACGTAGTCATGATATAGTCTTCAAGTACTGGTTCACCGATAGCCTCAAGCTGTTGTGCAAGCTTTCTGACTTTGTTGATGTGGTCTGCGCTCGAGTCTGACTCACTGATGGTGATGTTCAGGATGCTGGCAAGTCCGGCGTCTGACCTGCATGCACGTGCAAGCTGAGTGTTGTTCAGATTGAGGCAAATGTATGCCAAAGCCCTTTTGTCCTTCCTTCCCATCAATTCCTCCTCTTTCGAAGTGCTTGCTGTAGCAACACTCCCCTCCTTCTCCTCTTTCCCACCCTCCATGCTACCCAAAGCACTTTTGCCTTGAGCATCATCATCATCCTGAACTCCCACAGGTAGTAGTTCTCTGCAGTGAACTTATCCACCATAAGTCTCGAAGTCTCTGAGTCCCCAGCCATCGCCTTGAGCTAGATTCGTCTGTTTCAAGTTGAAAATTCGTAAGTTTTGGAAGGATATATCGAGGATATCGCGTAAGTAGCGACCTTAAGAGTTTGGAGCATCTTGAATAAAATTGACAAAGATGGTTTTAGTGATGATAAAGCTCAGGGCCCATAACCTATTAGAACCTTAGCTGATACAGGAGTATCTGAGAGGTCACTCAGACTGATTTGCTGATGACTGAGAGGCATGAGTGCCCAAGGCATCTCTGAGTGCCGCAGTTAACGTTGGTAAGGTTCGTAAGGTTTTGCCAAGTCTGTGTATCCCAAGGTTTACCTGCTGATGTCCCATGAGCCTCTGCCAACTCCACGGAGTGCCCAGAGAGCGTTCTAGACCATCACAACCCCAATCTAGCCGCTACAATACGATCGCAGGTCGTTTCATCATCAGGAGGTTGTCCAATCCCGCCAGCATTAGGGTAGCCTCATGAGTCGGTCTAGACGTAAATCGGCTTGGTTTCATCAATTGTCATTAGCGTAGGTGCATCAATCAACGCGTCCTTCAACTTTTAAAATGCCTCTTCTTGCTCGGGACCCCATCTGAATTTGACTTCCGAAGATTGAATACTTGATAGGGGCAAAGCGATGTCCGAATAACCTTGAACAAAGTCGGGAAAGTAGTTCATAAGACTGAGGAAGCTCTGAACTCCTTTTGTTGATCTTGGAGTAGCCCAGTCCTTGATACCTTGATCTCTGAGGGCGCGATGCGAACACCATGTCTTCCGACAATATGTCCACACCATTCGATTTCTTCTTTGGCCCACACACACTTTGAAGGTTCAATGAAAAGGGCGTGTTCTTTGAGCTTCTTCAGAATGCGATCGACATGTTCCGGTGTTCGGCAAGGGTCTTTGAGAAAATAAGGATGTTGTCCAAATAGGTAGCAAGGAATTTGTCGTAATCTTTGTGAAAGATTTTATTCATGAGGCGTTGAAATGCAGCAGGTGCGTTGGTGAGCCCAAACAGCATAACCAAATACTTGACATGTCCGAAGCAGGTTTGTACTGCTGGTTTTTCCCGATCTTGTTTACGTATAAGGAGGCGATGGTATGCTTCTCGAATGTCAATAAGCGTAAACCATTTACAACCTTGAATTCGATCCCTTATCTTGTGCATGTTGGGTAAAGGAGTACGATCTTTCTTGGTAATGGAGCTGAGACCTCGGTACTCCCAACAGATGTGTAGTCCGCCACCTTCCTTCTTGGCGAAGACAACACTAGCTCACCAGAGGCTTGAGGAGTGTTGTATCCATCCTTTTTTGAGCATAATGGTGATTTGTTTCTTGAGCTCAGCGAGTTCTTCCTTGTTCATATGACAAAGAGGTTGCCAAACGGGTTCAGCACCTTCAGTGAGTTCGATCTTGAATTTGTGTTCTCTACAATCAGGAGGTAGACCTTTCGGTTCCTTGAAGAGCGTATCAAGGTATTTATCCAGGATATCCTTGAGATGTCCAGGATTTCCTTTAAGCTCTTGAGGAGCATCCGGTATTTCATTAACTGCAAGGTGACAGACCGCGTCTTTCTCGAACTTGTTCCATCACCAAGCTTTATTGAATCGCTTAGAGGTTATCTCTATGACTTGAGGATTGCAAAGAGCATTGGCTTGAGCAAACCGGGATGATGAACAAGGTTTATTGACTTTTTCTTTTAAGATTTCCTTAGGCGGAGTATTCACGGGTCTCAGAATCCGAACGGGTCAAAATTGGCCTTGCTCCGCAGACTGGATCTTTCTGTATATTGAGGTATGGGTTGTTGTGTTTCGGATTGTATTCGACATCTTGCAATTCCTCAAAGTGAAGGATTTTGGTGCATTTGGTATAGGGCTGTAAGTGGTCCAATGAAGGATAGGTAGGGTGATCATCAAGAATTGTTCAGCGTAGTTGAAGAAACGGCAGAAAGTGTAATTTGGAGTGTCCGGTCTTATTGGAGACGATGCGACATGTCTGCGAGACATGTCTCGCCAGGTGTGCGAGACATGTCCCAGACAGTGTTCTCCAGTGGATTCGAGGTTTTAATTCCTTTAATGCCTCACTGGAGCGTGTTCTCCAGTGGACTCTGACCTCATGGGTACTTTAACAGTGCTCGTCGCTCGTTCTTATGCACAACAAGTAGTTCTTCTACTACAGATCGCATAGCAGAGCCGACGAACACCCAGTCCGTCTACAATACCTTACAGCAAAGTAGTTATTGTATACAAACATCAGTTAAACAACCCGTGTGGAAGGTAGTCCACATCACATGGTAGCACCACTCGTTCGAACAAAACGAGCTTCCTAGTAGATAAACACGTTGGCAACTTCAGCAACTCGAAATTGCGGACGTAGCAATCGTCATAGAACGTCGATACAACACTTCTAGACGATTCAACTAGCCTTCAGGACGTCCAGGACAACGTCCACCGCAACTCCTGAAGCCCCTAGTGCGCTATAGTCGAAAAGCGCCCACCTATAGGTTAATTACCTAGTAGGACGACCGATACGTCGCAACCACCTTGCTTTTCGCACCTGGATGGTTAAACAAACCTCCGTAACTCACAGTTTGCCATCCATACCTTACTCTTTCGGTATATCAACATCTTGAGAATATACGTTCGACGGTCAACACGTAGTCGACATAAACGCGTGTTTACTAGGGGCCAATCAGTAACCCGTTCACGGATCGGAAATCTACCCCAGTAATTCGATCCACTTCCAACTCGGCAAGCTCGTAGAGCACACTGAGCTTGAAGACTTGTGAAAGTTTCAGAGAGCTTCGACCTACGGATACAGAGATATCGAAAAACGCGCTAAATCGTCGCCACAATAACCTCCGTGTAGCAAAACTATCACAGTTTTGACCGAAACGACCCCCGATAAGGTTCTTCCCGATCTAGAGAGATAACCTTGAATTTACCTGAACGTTTTGTGATTTTTGAATCACTGCAAAACGAGTTATCCGTCATCGCCGTCGTCGTTAATTTGATACTTAAGCGAAAACGGGCGAATAGAAAAAGTCTTTCAGTTTTGGGACAGAGCTAAGTCGTTAGGGTTCTTCTTGATCCTCTCAAAGGCCTATTTAAACTGATAGTTTCAGATCCTGTCTAGGATCAATGTAGCCAAAACCCGCCGACATCGGACACGGTGGATTTTGGGGATTTTTCGCTCAAAAAGAGGCAAAATCTATGCCCGAATTTTGGTTATTGCATACGGCATATACCTGATTCGAAACCTAGTTGTTTGTGTGTATTTGCTCGAGGTACTGAGCTATACAACATCAACGGAGTACTTCTGTCCGCATTCTGGACGTAGTCGTCGTTGTTTGAGGTTATTCGACTTGAAAACGAGATGACACTGGCCAGAAGGTCGTCATGAGTACATCAACGGGTAGTACAGTTACTAGGAGTGAGGAAACTACTCCTGGGGGTACAGCTGTTATTACTGAGATCGTTGAGGAGCCGGAGACTTCAGTTGACGAACCTCGTTTTGAAGTTTGCCTTCCTCCTCGAAGGACGGGCCCTGTCCAATGGAGGGTATCCAGGTTGGTGGACCTCCTCCACCTCCTGCTGGTACCCCGCCCGCTATGGCTATGTTGACGCTCTCCATCGAGGAGTTCAATGCCCGAATTAATGCTGCTCGAGCAGAAGTTTGCGATCAACATGCCGAGGAACATCAGGATCGACAGGATCGTTTTCGAGCTACGTTGGAGCGTGACTCCGCAATGCGCCGTGATGTGCTGCAGGATGGGTGTAACGTCAGAGGAAATGTAGACGATATTGGGCCCTTCTGAGAGGGCTGAGAGCAGTGTATTGTAGTGAAGAAAAAGTAAGAAGCTTTTCGCAGCGGCCGCTCGACTGACAGCTTTATATATGGGCTGCCAGTGGGGCTTGCGTGCCTTCAGTGAGGCTTGGCGCCTTATGTAATGTATCACCGAGAGCTCGGGTGGCCAGCCCGGGTCTCGGATCAAGTTGAAGTAAAGAGATATAATATGAAATACAAGTGAAGATGAGATATCCCCGACACCTCCCTCAGATCCTGAGGAGGGCGCCAAATAAATAAGAGCTGAACTACAAGGGATATGTGAAGAAAGGGAGGGCTCATGTTCATTTTAAAGTGTTGACGCACTTGTTCATTTTATAGTGTTGACGCACTGTGTGATGTGTGATGTGTGTATTTGAGGCAAAGGCGTCCCTAAGCCGACGTCGTGTGTGATGTGTGTGTGTAAGGTCGGTTCTTGCGTCGCCGCGCGTGATGTGATGTAGTTTACGTCGCTATTGTCAGCGGTGTGATTGATAGTGAGCGGTTCTTGAGGCGTCATGCGTGTGATGTGATATCAGATGCTCTATGCTGTTCATCTCCGTATCCACAAAGATTGTGGATGAGCTTTTCGCCATCGTTTGTAGGCAGGCGTGTAGCGAAGTGCGGATTTGGGTTCCCAAGTAGGGTCAGGATAACCGAGCCATTTGACTAGTAGATTTCGCCAGGCGCGTCGCTTGTCGATAATATCTTCTACAACTCATTCACGTTGTCCGCGTTCTCGATTGGTGGAGGAGGTTGTGGGACTGCACGTTGCGGATATTGCTCTTCGCGATGTGGTCGTAAAATATCGACATGAAAGACGGGCCAGATGCCACTGATCTTCGATGGTAATAAATCGAGTTCGTAGGTATCAGGGTGTGCTCCCAGTGCGATGATTTTGAATGGTCCGATCCACATAGTTGAGTATCGAAGTCCTCTTCGTGTGTCTACTTCTAGGTTGATTCCTTGTCGGTTCAGATCGACGAGGTCGCCAATTTTGTATGCGAATGGCGTTCGACCTTTGTTGTGTTGACGTGCGAATTGATCTTGCGATCTCTGAAGGTTTTTGCGTACGATACGGGCGATGTCTTCCTGCCCTTTCTTGAAGAGTTCGAGTTCGTTTTGATCTACAGCTCGAAGCTTCAGTTCTTGTCCCTCAAGCGTCGGGATCCAACCCGGTACGATTGGAGAGCGTCCTGGATCTACTTCAAATGGCGATAAACCCTCATATTCCTCTCTCGGAGCAGTATTGGATGCAAATTTGACTGGGGGTAATAGCTTAACCCAATGGGTTTTGTCGTAATTGAGGTATTGCCTCCAAATCCTTTTCAGGGTTTGGATGGCTCGCTCAACTTTGCCGTCAGTTTGCTGATGACGAGCCGTAGCGAATTCGTGTTTTACACCGAGGAGAATATCGAATGCGAGGAAGAAGTCGGAAAGTGCGCAAGGTTCGCGATCCGTAATGAAGACTTTTGGCGTACCGACATGTTTTCAAACATGATCTAGGAACACTTGGGCTAGTTCTTGTCCAGTGATTGTCTTCTTGATCGGTGTCATAATCACACGTCCGGAAAGGTAATCAATGCAGACGAGAGAAGAGTTTGTTTCATCTACGGTGAAAATGTCGAATCCAATCATATGCCATCTTCCAAAAGGTATAGGAAGAGGTCAAAGAAATCCGTATCGACGATGACCAGGTTTGAATTGTCGACAGGATTTGCAAGTTCCAACGTATTTGATGACGTCGGAGCGTACGGTAGGCCAGTAATAGTCTGTAAGAATTCTCGCGAGAGTCTTCTTAACACCGGGATGTCCTCCGGTGGCGAGTTTGTCATGGAATTTCCGTAAAATCTTCGGGCAAATGTCTTCAGGAACGTATAGACGTCCTTTGTGTTGTACTAATCCATTTTCGTACGTATAACGGAGTTGTTTTGAAGTTTTCTTGTGTTGGGGCTTTCGAGAAATTTCATCGAGATAATCCGAATATGGATCTTCGCGTAGCCCTTTTTTCCATTCTTCTTCTGAGCAAGTAGGTGAGTTTTGTGGATCGTCTGTTGTAGCGTTGGAGGAAGGTTCGTTGACAAGCATATTGCTGATCTGCATGTCGAGGCGTCATTGACAATCTACACACCAAGGCGCATAGATTGGATTGCGGGAGAGCGTGTCGGCGATATGATTCCATCGTCCAGGTAAATACTGGATGTCGAAATCATACTCTTGTAGCTTCTCCACCCAATTGGCTTGTCTTCTGCTCAAATGGGGTTGCGTTTGGATGAATTCGAGTCCCTTGTGATAGCTAAAACGTCGGAAGTAACGACCGATGAGATATGGTCGATTGGCGACCAACATCTTGACAAGAGCTAAAAGCTCCTGTTTGTGCGTAGGATATCGAGTTTCTGCGTCCTTCATCTTTCTAGAAAAGAAGACCACAGGCCGGAGCCGAGGTAACTTCTTCCATTGCGGGACGAGAGTAGGCAGATTTGTAGGGATCGTTTCATCGCCAGAAGGTTGTCCAATCCAGCCAGCGATAGCGTAGCCTGATGAGTCGGTATAGACGTAAATCGGCTTGGTTTCATCGATTGTTGCTAGCGTAGGTGCATTGATCAACGCTTCTTTCAACTTTTGAAATGCCTCTTGTTGCTCAGGACCCCATCGAAATTTGACTTTCGAAGATTGAATACTTGATAGGGGCAGAGCAATGTCCGAATAACCTTGTACAAAGTCGAGGAAGTAGTTCGTGAACCGGAGAAAGCTCTAAACTCCTTTTGTTGACTTTGGAGTAGCCCATTCCTTGATAGCTTGGATTTTCAAGGGCGCGATGCGAACACCATGTCTTCCGACAATATGTCCACACCGTTCGAGTTCTTCTTTAGCCCATACGCACTTTGAAGGTTTGATGAAAAGGGCGTATTCTTCAAGTTTCTTCAGGATACGATCGACGTGTTCTCGATGTTCGGCTAAGGTCTTCGAGAAAATGAAAATGTCGTCCAGGTAGGTAGCGAGGAATTCGTCGTAATCTTTATGGAAGATCTTATTCATAGGACATTGAAATGCAGCAGGAGCGTTGGTAAGCCTGAACGGCATGACCGAATACTTCAAATGTCCGAAGCGAGTTCGTATTGCTGTTTTTTCTCGATCTTGTTTTCGTATAAGAAGACGATGGTATGCTTCTCAAATATCGATAAGCGTAAACCATTTACAACCTTGAATCCGATCCCTCATCTCACAAATATTGGGTGAAGGAGTGCGATCTTTCTTGGTGACGGCGTTGAGACCTCAGTAGTCCCAACAGATGCATAATCCGCCATCTTTCTTTTTCGCAAAGACGACACTAGCTCCACAGGGACTTGAGGAGTGTTGTATCCATCCTTTTTCGAGCATCAAGGTGACTTGTTTCTTGAGTTCAGCGAGTTCTTCTTTGTTCATGTGAGTTCGATCTTGAAATTATCTTCTCCGCGATCAGGGGGTAGACCTTCAGGTTCCTTGAAGAGCGTATTGACGTATTTATTTTTGACATCCTTGAGATGTCCTGGATTTCCTTTAAGCTCTTGAGGAGCGTCCGGTATTTTTTTAAGAGCGAGACGACAGACCGTGTCTTTTTCAAACTTGTTCCGTCGCCAAGCCTTATTGAATCGCTTAGAAGTCATTTCTATGACTTGAGGATTGCGAAGGGCATTGGCTTGAGCGAATCGAGATACATAATGAGGTGCGGCTTGTAGAGGACAAGTATCCACAGGTGTAATGATCCGAACAGGTCGAACGGGTCTTTTGTCATAGACCGGATCTCGTTGTACATCGAAGTAAGGGTTGTTGTGTTTCGGGATGTCTTCGACGTCTTCCCAGTTTGTTGAAGTTCTTTCGCACTTGATGGTGACAGACTGCAGTGCGTTTGGTATAGGGCCGTAATTGGTCCAGCAAAGGATAGGTGTTATGGGCGACGCGTCCATACCATGCGCTTACCTCATGACAGCATCCCAACAGTCAGTCAAT
Organism: Fimicolochytrium jonesii; assembly: GCF_025526975.1. NCBI lineage: Eukaryota > Fungi > Chytridiomycota > Chytridiomycetes > Spizellomycetales > Powellomycetaceae > Fimicolochytrium > Fimicolochytrium jonesii. The sequence goes on from NW_026515678.1 coordinate 681,994, forward strand.
GTCAATTCCCTGTCAAAACCTGACATCTGCCAAACCTCGCAGCCGCACGCAGCCGCGCTACCCCACACCTGCCACTGCCTTCATTTCTCCACGCAGCCGCACGTAGCCACACCTCCCAACACTCGGCGCTTACAAACCCTTCTTCATACTTCCCCACGTACCCGCCCACAGCCTCAGCGTAGCCACCCCATCCCCAGTCTTCTGTTTCTATGCTTCCCCCACCCTTGGCGCTTCTCTTGGCTTCCCTCTCATTCCGTACCCTTCTGCTTCCCCACGCGTCCCCAGCCTTCCCAGAAAAGCATAAATAGCCGCCTCCCCTGAGCTCCCCACTTCCTGATCCCCCAGCAGATCAACACCAGTTCTTCCTAGTCTTGTTCTAGTTCTTGTTTCGGTCTGAATACCATTACCTGTCAACAACCTGCACCACAAGTCGCCTCTATTTCCGTCGGCTCCGCCCATTCATAACAGTTTGATCTGCTCAACAACCCCCAGCCGCTGTACCTCCACGCCAAATCACCATGTCCGACGCCCTTCCCCTCACGGCCGAAGCCTGGCAAGCCATGTGCAATGCGATTGACGAACTTCGAGTACAGAATACCACCCTACAAGCCGAACTAGCGCAAACCCAGACCACTGCCCCTGCCACCCACGCCCCCAAACCCAAAATCAGTCTCCCAGACAAATTTGATGGCACCCGAAGCAAGTTCCGTGGGTTCCTCAACCAGATCCGGCTCATGTTTGCCCTCCAACCCAGGCGCTACCCCAACGATCAGACCAAGATACAAACTATTGGCACCTACCTCACTGGCACCGCCCAGGCCTGGCTGGCGCCCCTTGTCGAACAAGACCATCATTCCCTTACGAACCTGGATGATTTCATCCAGCAAATGCAAGCAGTCTTTGGAGACAGCGACAGGATCCGCACATCCGAAAACAAGCTCCAGAACCTTCGACAAACCCGTGCAGCAACAGAGTATGTAGCTGAATTCCGACAGCTGCAATGCGATGTGTCGTGGAATGACCAGGCATTGATTGCCACCTTCCGTCGCGGCCTCAAAGAAGACGTCAAGGACTTAATGCTCACGATGCCCCCTACCGCCTCAATCGACACCGTGATGGAACAGGCCATCCAATGTGACAACCGATTGTTTGAGCGCCGTCTAGAGCGAAGCAGGAACCGACAGCCATATGTGCCAGTTACCACTAGCCCCACCCTCATGAGCCCCGACAACCGCCCAGACGACCCTATGGTCATTGACGCTGCTCGTCCGCGAGGACCCCTCACACCGCTAGAGCGCCAACACCGCATCACAAACAAACTTTGCCTCTATTGTGGTAAACCTGGCCACATAGCCAAACTCTGCCCAAACAAGATACGCACGGCGAATGTCGCGGTTAAGGAACCTGCACCCATCCAGGATTTTGCCCAAGTCCAGCTGCAGTAAAGGCCGAGCAGCTGGGCAACACCTGTCCTGGGCCTTCTCACCACGCAAGTACTGCCAAGGGAGAAGCCACAAAACCTTGCTCCCATCCTGGCATCTCCAGCAACACCCTTCTCCTGACCACCAACAATGTCAATCTCCTATCTGAGATACCCTCACCCATGCGGACTTTGGGCCCATCCTCACCATTCGAGTACCCTGTTACCCTGCAGATATCGGCCCAGCGAGCTCCAGTTCAGCTTTCAGCACTACTCGACACCGGTGCAATGTCGTGCTTCATGGACGAAAGTTATGCCCGCAAGCACCGCATCCCACTTGTCAAGAAGGAGGACCCCATTGCGCTTGAACTGGTTGACGGACGTCCCAGCCATGCGGGCTCCATTACCCATCACACCCAACCTTTGGGCATGTGGGTCAACGACCATTTTGAGGAGGTGGTATTCCATGTGACATGTTCCCCGCATGCGCCAATCATCCTGGGGCTTCCCTGGTTTGAGCTCCATGATGTGGAGCTACACTGGAAGACTCGCACTCTTTGCGTCCGCTGCCATTGCGGTTTTGGACAATACGCCTCCTGGGATGCCCTGCCAACAGAACCTAGCCCGAAGCCCTCAAAAACCCCTGAACCTCTGATCCGTATCCATCAAGACGAGATTTCAGTCTCCCTAGCCCAGACACCCAACACACTGGACCCAGCACCCACACCGATCCACGTCCTCCTTCTTGACAAGTGGGATGCGGTGCTTGCGGGCATAACTTTCGTCCATGAAGCACGACATTGCACCGGTGTCGAGTAGTGCTGAAAGCTGAACTGGAGCTCGCTGGGCCGATATCTGCAGGGTAACAGGGTATTCGAATGGTGAGGATGGGCCCAAAGTCCGCATGGGTGAGGGTATCTCAGATAGGAGATTGACATTGTTGGTGGTCAGGAGAAGGGTGTTGCTGGAGATGCCAGGATCGGAGCAAGGTTTTGTGGCTTCTCCCTTGGCAGTACTTGCGTGGTGAGAAGGCCCAGGACAGGTGTTGCCCAGCTGCTCGGCCTTTACTGCAGCTGGACTTGGGCAAAATCCTGGATGGGTGCAGGTTCCTTAACCGCGACATTCGCCGTGCGTATCTTGTTTGGGCAGAGTTTGGCTATGTGGCCAGGTTTACCACAATAGAGGCAAAGTTTGTTTGTGATGCGGTGTTGGCGCTCTAGCGGTGTGAGGGGTCCTCGCGGACGAGCAGCGTCAATGACCATAGGGTCGTCTGGGCGGTTGTCGGGGCTCATGAGGGTGGGGCTAGTGGTAACTGGCACATATGGCTGTCGGTTCCTGCTTCGCTCTAGACGGCGCTCAAACAATCGGTTGTCACATTGGATGGCCTGTTCCATCACGGTGTCGATTGAGGCGGTAGGGGGCATCGTGAGCATTAAGTCCTTGACGTCTTCTTTGAGGCCGCGACGGAAGGTGGCAATCAATGCCTGGTCATTCCACGACACATCGCATTGCAGCTGTCGGAATTCAGCTACATACTCTGTTGCTGCACGGGTTTGTCGAAGGTTCTGGAGCTTGTTTTCGGACGTGCGGATCCTGTCGCTGTCTCCAAAGACTGCTTGCATTTGCTGGATGAAATCATCCAGGTTTGTAAGGGAATGATGGTCTTGTTCGACAAGGGGCGCCAGCCAGGCCTGGGCGGTGCCAGTGAGGTAGGTGCCAATAGTTTGTATCTTGGTCTGATCGTTGGGGTAGCGCCTGGGTTGGAGGGCAAACATGAGCCGGATCTGGTTGAGGAACCCACGGAACTTGCTTCGGGTGCCATCAAATTTGTCTGGGAGACTGATTTTGGGTTCGGGGGCGTGAGTGGCAGGGACAGTGGTCTGGGTTTGCGCTAGTTCGGCTTGTAGGGTGGTATTCTGCGCTCGAAGTTCGTCAATCGCATTGCACATGGCTTGCCAGGCTTCGGCCGTGAGGGGAAGGGCGTCGGACATGGTGATTTGGCGTGGAGGCACAGCGGCTGGGGGTTGTTGAGCAGATCAAACTGTTAAGAATGGGCGGAGCCGACGGAAATAGAGGCGACTTGTGGTGCAGGTTGTTGACAGGTAATGGTATTCAGACCGAAACAAGAACTAGAACAAGACTAGGAAGAACTGGTGTTGATCTGCTGGGGGATCAGGAAGTGGGGAGCTCAGGGGAGGCGGCTATTTATGCTTTTCTGGGAAGGCTGGGGACGCGTGGGGAAGCAGAAGGGTACGGAATGAGAGGGAAGCCAAGAGAAGCGCCAAGGGTGGGGGAAGCATAGAAACAGAAGACTGGGGATGGGGTGGCTACGCTGAGGCTGTGGGCGGGTACGTGGGGAAGTATGAAGAAGGGTTTGTAAGCGCCGAGTGTTGGGAGGTGCGGCTACGTGCTGCTGCGTGGAGAAATGAAGGCAGTGGCAGGTGTGGGGTAGCGCGGCTGCGTGCGGCTGCGAGGTTTGGCAGATGTCAGGTTTTGACAGGGAATTGACATTGACTGACTGTTGGGATGCTGTCATGGGGTAAGCGCATGGTATGGACGCGTCGTCCATAACACCAACAGTCTCGGAACGTGTAGAAGTAAAGAAATATGATATGAAATACTAGTGAATATGAGATATCCCTGACATCTCCCTCAGATCCTGAGGGGGGTGCCAAATAAATAAGAGGTGAACTACAAGGGATATGTGAAGAAAGCGTGAGCTGATGTTCATTTTATAGTCTTGACGCATTGTGTGTTGTGTTTGTTTGAGGCAAAGGCGTCCCTAAGCCGACGTCGTGTGTGATGTGTGTAAGGTCGGTTCTTGCGTCGCCGCGCGTGATGTGATGTAGTTTACTTCGCTATTGGCAGCAGTGTGATTGATATTGAGCGGTTCTTGCGGCGTCGCATATGTGATATGATATGAGATGATCAGTTCTTGCATCGTCACGCTGGTCTTGTTGGAGGTATCATCCTCCCGAGTCCCCGGTTAGGGTTCCCGTAGTTTGTTTCCTCATGTGACTCCCCTCCTGCTTACGCCACGCTTCCGCGTACGGGACTTCACTCTTTTCTTCCCCTTCGCACCTCGCGTCCTCTTTCTACACTTCAAACTTCAATACATACTTCACAGTACAACATTGCACACATCATAGAGTGCGCTCAGTCATCTGCTTCCTCTGCCGACTACTGCTAAGTGGTTATGAGCCCTGGCTTCGCCCGCACCCAGCGGACGGTCCAGGATAAAGAACTCACGGACTCCAGTCACCGCTTCCTTAGAAACCACCATGCCACCTAAGGATTCAACAACCCAACCTCAGAAGGGCTACGCAGCTGCAGTGACAGCTGGCAAGCCCTCCGCTCACCACACGCGGTCCCAAGGAGGAGCTCTCCTGGGAACCCTACCTGCGGCTACTAGAGGAGGAGGAAAGAAAGTTCAACAACCCCCTGTTAAGAGTTCTGAATCTATTAATCAGCGCTCTGGCATTGACTCACGTACTCCGCTTAATCAAGGCGTAGCCCGTCATGCCGACTTACGCAGTGAACCAACACCTACCTCGCCTTACAAAATGCCTGGTGAATTTGTCGATGAGAAGAAGAGGAAGGAGGAACTTTCTGCTACTATTGCAGAATGGAAAGACGCAACCACGCCATATGTGGATGCGCCTGAATCACGCGGACACACCGGGACCGAAAACAACCCCTTCCTGATGGACTCCATTCAGGAAGAACCTATGCCTGTCAAGCAGGAAGAGGAGATGATTCAAATAAAGGATCAAATAGCCAATCTGACTGGATTGGTTACCTCGCTCTTGAATTCGGGCCGAGCGCCACAACAAGGCGGACCTACCGTCCCCTCCGTAAACGCGCTCGCTCAGTCACCAGTGAACAGCACTCGCTCTCATTATTCGACTAGCCCTATCCAGGCAAATGTGCGATATATGACCTCTGTGTCGCCGGCACCCCATGCGCCTCCTCAGCGCGCTATGGCCTACTCCGTCCCATATGCTTACAAAGCCCCGGAACGGCATCCTTACTTTCAAACCCGTTCTCAAAGCCCTCCTTTCGCTGAAATTCCTCACGAAAGTGCATCTGTGAGATCTGTTACTCCCATAACACCCCCTACGGCTGGCAAATCAGCTTCCAAAGTCTTCATCAACACCACGCTTAGTAAACTCGGCACCTACAACGGCGACCCCAATGTTACCAAGCTTCAAGGGTTCCTTGATCACATCGACGTGATTATAAAGTACCAGATGGTTTCGCCTTTCGAATGCGTAGACTTCGTCGTCAACGCGCTCACAGGACCAGCTCTCCAGTGGTGGAAAAGCCTTCCTGAAAACGAGCGCTTCTCCATAATTTCATGGCACGATATTCAAGACGTTTATGGACTGCCTCCCCAACTCGGATTACGCTCTGCGATGTTAAGGCGCTTCATTCCCCGGACTCATCTGCCGCAAGTTCTTCACAGACTGCGCGCTCTGAAGCCCAAGTCAATTAACCATGAAGGTCTAACCGAATTCGTCGCCCAGTTCAACCTTTTGGCTGGACAACTCCCCGGGCTCCCGGAATACGTGCTCTGTGCCTACTTCCTTCAAGCCCTTCCTAAGAATCTTAGTACCCTGATCACTGCTCAGGCTCAGTACGACGATAGACTTAATCCTTCTCAAGAAGCCGCGATTCGTATAGCCGCCCAGCTCAACGAGAAGGCCCCGAGTACGCCTCAGTTGGGCGCATCCGCTGCCCACGTTACTTCCACTCTACCTCAGAAGAAGAAGAACAAATCCAAGACTGGCGGCTCTAGAGGCTCCTCCTCTACCCAATCCTCGTCTTCTGACGCAACCAAGAAACCTCTCCAGTGCAAATACTGCCAACGGGACGGCCACAAGTCGGAAAACTGCTTTACTTACAAAGCTGTCAAGGATATCATGGACAAGAACACGAAAACCAAGCAGGACGCACCCGCTGCAGCGTCCATGGCTTATGCCATGCACGTTCAAGTCCAACCAACCAACCACGACGTCCGCCTCTTCAAGGCAAACGTGGATTCCGGTTGTACGGATCATATGACCCCTATATCGAGGATCTAGATCCATCTTCTCTTCAAGACTACCCTTATTGGACTCGCGGATTTGACTACCATTACCTCTCAAAAGAAGGGTACCGTACTTATCCAACCTACGTCCGGTGGCAACGTTCTCGCTCTTCGCGACGTTTTATGTGGTTCCTAGTCTTGCCTAGCCGCTTATATCTGTTGCTAAATGCACTGATAACGGCATTACCGTCTCCTTTCACCCCACCGACGTTGTTACGTTCAACACCGACCGACACTTACTTGCAATGGGAATGGGCGAAGGCGACGCGTACTATTTAGAAGGACAAGTTACTTCCTACAAGCCCAATGCACATGCACTGGTCGCTTCCATAACCCCCCAACTTCTGCATCAACGTCTTGAACACCCTGGGAACCACATTCTCCCGGTTATGCCTAAGATAGTAGAGGATTGGCCTTCAGTGGGGGCTACGCCGGACTCCGGCGCACGCTGCAATCCATGCGCTCTCGGCAAAGCTACCCGCCTTACCTTCCCTAAATCGACATCCCCGCCACACAAACCCGGCGAGCTGCTACACAGCGATTTACAAGGTCCATTTCGGATCCACGGCATCGACGGAGAGCGCTACAGTCTCGTGTTCCTCGACAACGGCTCCGATTTCGCCCGTACCTACTCCATCAAGGACAAGGAGGCATCCACTATTACCGCAAGGTTTATGATCTTTCATAAGTGGCTCAAGAATCAAACTGGCATCTCCCTCAAGATCCTACGTACGGATAGGGGAGGAGAATACACTGGCGAGCTCACGTTGTACCTACACGACAACGGGATTACCCATGAGTCTACTGTCGCGTATTCTAGTCAACAAAACGGAAAAGCAGAGCGCCTCAATTGGAAGTTGCTGGACCGCGTACGCGCAATCTTCGCGGACACTCACCTTCCCCGCAAGCTCTGGCCGTACATCCTGGAGGCTGTCTCTTACCTGCACAACCTCTACCCGCATTCAATTGCATCCCCGGACGCCAAATCGCGCTCCGAATTCCTTACCGGTCGCCGCCCGAGCATCGCATCTGCGCAAGCTCGGATGTCTCACGTACACTGTTGTTCCACCCAAGGGCCGGGACAAGATGGCAAATCGTGCTACCAAGACGTACCTAGTGGGCTATGCTCACCAACAAGGCACCAAAGGTTATTATGTCTGGGATCCAGTTTGCGACACTGTTGCCGTCTCACGTGACGTTCGTTTCGACGAATCTACTGGACTCCCTGAGCACCTTCGTCAAGATCCTGCTCTCCTAGATCTTCTAGAAGATGCTCCCACCTCGCAAGAGGGGTTCCCTATCGAACACATCCTTTCTGAACGTCAGCGCCGCGGCAAGAACGTCCAAAAGGAATACCTCGTCAAGTGGGTTGGCTTTACTACCCCTACCTGGCAACCACGCTCTGATCTCATTGAGACTGAAGGGTTGGATATCTGGGAGTCTTGTCCAGCCGCTTTCAACGCCCGAACCATTGAAGCCCTCTCCAACGCCTTCAAAGCGCGTACCGGAGACACGCCTCAATCCGTCACTATGACCTAGCAACAAGTGATGGCCTCCCCTCAATCAGCTGACTTCAAGCTCGCAGCTGATAAAGAGTTCCAAGCTCTCGCCGATAATGGTACTTGGGAGCTCGTACCCCGTCTGCGCAATCAGCGCGTACTCGGTACTACTTGGGTACTTCGTCAAATCTTCAATCTGGATGGTACTTTCAAGAAATTCAAGGGGCGCGGTGTAGTTCAAGGTTTTCGCCAATCCAAGGGTATTGATTATAATGACACCTACGCTCCAACCCTACTCATGTCAGTTCTTCGCCTTTCCTCTCCATTGCCGTCTCTCTCGGTATGGAAATCCATCAACTCGACGTCCCCAACGCGTTCTTACGCAGCGATATCGACGGACCCGTCTATGTTGAACAATTTCAAGGCTACGAAGATCCGCAGAAGCTGCTCGCAGACTGGGTATACCTCCTACGCAAGGCTCTATACTGTCTGAAGCAATCTCCGCTTCTCTGGTACCGTACCCTTCGCGAAACCCTCAGTTCTCTCGGCTTTACCCCGTTAAAGAACTGCCCTTGCGTCTTCTATCGCTACGCGACAACGACGCGCACTCTGGACGCTCTCCAGATGCTCCTTATCTATGTGGACGGCTTCATCGCCTGCTGCTTTCCCGTACACGTCAAACAAGTGAAAGGTGAACTATGTTCTCATTTCAACTGTACGGATCTTGGTCCCATCAAGAACCGCCTGGGTCTGGTCTTCGATTACCAGCTCACGCCGTCAGGGAACCAACTCAAAATCAGCAATGTTACCTATATCGATGGTTTACTCGAACGATTTGGACAACAAAACGCTACCCCGGTCTCTACGCCGTGCGCCGTCTCTGCGCGTACCCGACCAGCCTCCGCTAGCCCCCCTTTTCATAGCAAGCTTCTCTGCCAGGAAGCAGTGGGGGCCCTCATGTGGGGATCCATTACCTGGCGCTGGGATATTTCAACTGCTGTCGGCTTTGTCGCACGTCAAGTCTCAGCTCCTACCCAAGCCGACTGGAATGATATACTTCGCATCATGCGCTACCTGAAAGGTGCCCGCACCTTCGAGCTTACCTACAAGTCCGGTCATTCAGATCAAGCTGGACTTCGCGTCTATACAGACGCATCCTACGCAGACGATGTCAACGACCGCAAATCTACCGTGGGCATCGCCAGCTTCATCAGCGGCCAGCTTATCTACTGGAAAAGCACCAAGCAGAAGTGCATAGCTCTCAGCTCCACAGAAGCTGGGTATATCGCCGCAGCCCTCGGTTACAACAAGGTCATCTGGCTCCGCTCGATCATCGCGGAGGTCTTCGGCGATGAATACGGCAACATCAAGGACCCCACGCCACTCCACATCGACAATCAGAGCGCACGCAAGATTGCCAACTCCACAGCTATTACTCAACGCTCCAAACACATCGACGTACGCTACCACAAGCTACGCGACGGCGTGGCGAAGAAAGACGTCGTACTCCTCGACACTGCGATGCAGGAACAACTGGCTGATTACTTCACAAAGCCTTTTCCTCCCGAGACACATACGAAATTTATTCAAGCAATTCAAGAAGGACGTGTTGCTAGCAATAGACAGCCGGCGACGACTACGTCCGAATGAGACATACGGAACACCCATACTGGGACGGCTTCTGGGCACTATATACGACTTTGGCACCTTAACCCGCCACCGTGATAGCCGCCGCTGCCCCGGCACCGGGGGCTCCACCGGCTCGGCTCCGCCTCCACCAGGCGGACCCCCTGGCCCACCTCCCCCGCCGTTTCCGTCACCGTCTCCATCATCACTCGAAGACAAATCATCCATGTCCTTTCGCAAGTACTGGAGTCGCTTCATCATCTTGTCTCGCTCCCGTCTCTTGGCCGCATCACTGCGGCGCTTTGCCTCTTTCATTTTCTCCTTCGTTATGCCGCCTTTTCCTTTATATCGCGACTCCGAGACTGCCTTACATCCCAGGTAGTCTGCCTCCTCCATCGATGCCTCGAACGACCCCTTCTTTCGCTTCGATCGATCCAGTTTCGCCTTCGTAAACGCCAGGTGCTTCGTGAGGTTCTCATGGTTATCCTTGCGGTACCTCAACGTCGACACCTCCGTCGCCAATCCAAGAGCTTCTCTCACTCGGGCTTTCAACATCAAAGAGTCGGTTACGGACGCTGCAGACGATGCGCGTGTAGAGCGCGTAGTTGGTCGTGAGGGTCCCGGTGGAGGTGCAGCTGGAGGGGCTGCGGGCGCTACCGTCTTACAGGCCGTTTGCTTCTTCTTGCCGTCGCCGCTCTTCTTGCCACTCGCGCTGTTCTTGCCTCTGTTCGCCATTGTTTTGCGTATCGTGTGGTGGTCTGGGATACGGTAGTTGAGGATGGGAACGTTGGTCTTACCTCTCTGGGGCGACTGACAGCTGTCTCTTGTTTTATACTCGCGGCGTTTCCCTCTTCTTTCATTTTACTCTTTCATTTCTTTCATTTTTAGTCATAGCTATTCACCCGACGTCCGCCCGCTTTTCGCGTACGGCCGCACCATTGTACTCATTGTTTAGATTTATCTTTCACTTAGATGGACTCGTGAGTTTGAGTGGGGGTGTTGGAGGTATCATCCTCCCGAGTCCCCGGTTAGGGTTCCCGTAGTTTATTTCCTCACATGACTCCCCTCCCCCTTACGCCACGCTTCCGCGTATGGGACTTCACTCTTTTCTTCCCCTTTCGGACCTTGCGTCCTCTTTTCTACCACAAGACAATACATACTTCACAGTACTAGATCTCACACAACATAGAGTTCGCTCAGTCATCTGCTTCCTCTGCCGACTACTGCTAAATCCATCCACGTAGCTGAGAATCGAAGTCCTCTTTGTTTGTCGACTTATAGGTTGATTCCTTGTGGATGTAAATTTTGTATGCAATTGGCGTTCGACCTTTGTTGTGTTGACGTGTGAATGGATCTTCCAATCTCTGGAGGTTTCCGTGTACGATACGAGCAATATCTTCCTGCCCTCTCTTGTAGAGTTCAATTTCGTTTCGATCTACAGCTCAAAGCTTCAGTTCTTGTCCCTCGAGCGTCGGGTTCAAACCCGGTACGATTGGAGAGCGTCCGGGATCTACTTCAAATGGCGATAAACCCTCATATTCCTCTCTCGGAGCAGTATTGGATGCGAATTTGACTGGGGGTAATAGCATAACCCAATGGGTTTTGTCGTAATTGAGGTATTGCCTCCAAATCCTTTTCAGGGTTTGGATGGCTTGCTCAACTTTGCCGTCGGTCTGCTGATGTTGAGCCGTAGCAAATTTGTGTTTAACAGCGAGGAGAATATCAAATGCGCGGAAGAAGTTGGAGAGTGTGCAAGGTTCACCATCCGTAACGAAGACTTTTGGCGTACCGCCATGTTTCCATATGTGATCTAAGAAAGCTTGGGCTAATTCACGTCCAGTGATAGTCTTCTTGATCGGCGTCAGGATTACATGTCCACAAAGATAATCGATGCAAACAAGACAAGAGTTTATCCCACCTACGGTGAAAATATCGAATCCGACCGTATGCCATCTTCCCAGAGGTCAAAGAGGTCAAAGAAATGCATATCGACGACGGCCAGGTTTGAATTGTCGACAGGATTTGCAAGTTCCAACCTATTTGAGAACGTCGGAGCGTACGGTAGGCCAGTAGTATTCCGTAGGAATTCTGGCGAGAGTCTTCCTAACACCAAGGTGTCCTCGGGTGGCGAGTTTGTAATGAAATTGTCATAAGATCTTTGGGCCAATGGCATCAGGAACATATAAATGTTCTTCATGTCGCGCAATACCATTTGCGAACGTATAACAAAGTTCTTTTGAGCTTTTCTCGTGCTGAAGTTTGTTGCTAGGCTGACATCTGGTGTCCGCACTCTCGTCAAAAACGCCCTGAGCTTCATCAGACCACTGGTGCCGCTCCGTTCTTCATCGGCTCAAGGCCTTCCCCGTTCTTCTTTGAAAGTATGGCCGAGGTGCCGAGGATTTCCCCATTCACGCTGGCTTGGGCAGTTCCTCAGCCGCATATCACGGACCTCACATCACTTTCACAACACCCATCCAGTGAAGCACCCTCCCGGTCACCCTCCTCCGCTCAGACAGCGCCATGAATACCTGAACTATGTCAAATCGCCTGTTGTCGGCCGTCCACGCCACGCCTCGGAAATGTTGTCACAGACTCCGAGGCCCAGCGCAATGCGGCAGCACAACAGGCACCCAGCCCAAGGCAAGATGCCCTCACACAAGCCTTGTTGCAGGCCTCAATGGTCATCCTCCTCTACATCCAATGGCTGAAATGGGGACCGGCAGAGGCGGGACGGAGCGCCAACTGATATCCATGGTCAAGGTGATCAGCGGTTACTGACCCCACCCACACGGGCCGTTGTCACCAACGAATATGGCTCAACCAGCCAGCATCCGTGGCGCAACCGTTGCCTTTTTGCATTGGTCACCTAGTGACACTCTCAACGAGCTCCGACTGCTGGGGGTACTGTCCTCTTGACGCGTGAGGACGACGCGTTTTCACTCCAGATCCATCTTCGGACTCGCCCTTTCGGACTCGCTCGCTGGGAGAGACTTCCCAGCTTCGCCCACTGCCCATTGCGCCCTTCCTTAGACGACGGTTCCTACCAGCCACTTTTCCCCCAGGCAGTCCAGCAGGAGCAGCAGCAACGAGTCCCCTCTTTCCTTCCCGAGATTTCCCAAGAGGGGTTGGAGGGGTCTCGCGGTGGCTGCTCCTGCTGCTCTTCTGCCGCCGCCTATATAGAGCCAACCCTCCCGTCGTCCTTTTCCCAAATTCCTACCATCACTAACCATTGCCACAGTTGCCATGCCGCGGCCCAAACTAAAGGACGAGATGTACCCGGAGGACTTGATGGATCACGAAGTGGCCCGCTCCGTGGAACTAATCACCAACGAGCGATATGTGTATATGAGCATGAAGCAATAGGAGGGCATTTTGAACATGAAGCAAATGGAGAGCTTGCGGAAATGGGCGGGGTGGTGGACTTGTTTGGATGGTTGACGTTGGGGACCGACTCTCCTTTCAGCGTTGGTGTCGTAGGATAGGAGGACGTTTCGAACAAATTTTGTGGATTTGAGAACCTCCATACCCCATATATGTACATATATATAGTCTTTATTAATATATTTGCTTCCGTCGCACTATGTTTTGTCAAAGAGCTGCATAGGGAAGCTTCATCACATGAACACCATGCGGTGCTCACTTGGGAAGGCTGTCCAATGAGTTCAAGGGGGGCCGAGAGAAGACCAGAGCATACCGCGAGTAGTACCTGGAACAGCGCTCCAGACACTTTTACCGGTTTTGCGATGGCTGATACAGTAAGTGTGCACCAAAGACTTTTTTCAATCCACGACGATCGTCACATCATCGTCACATCAGAAGTTTGAAACGATGGGGGAGTATCAGCTTTTCATTGCATTTCCGACCTGCTTTCATTGCTGAGGAAGTGCACACGGCCTTGCGCGGCGCAACCAAAAGATTGCTGGCATTCTCCCAGCTCCAATCGGACGCGCAACCAAACATTCTGCTGGCATTCTCTATTGTCAGAGCTCGACACGGACAAAAGTGGCATCGGCAAACGGCCAGCTCTTATTATAAGTAGGATAGTACACAGCCAAGAAAAGGCTTCCTCAGAATAACGCGTTGAGAGTCGGACAATCCAGACAACGAACGCGGTAAAGCGGTGATGAGTTGGCGTTGCGCGTGCCGAAAGTTTTCGACAGGCGGCAGATTTGCAGATTTGCCAAGCTCCTCATCCCAGCGCAGGCCCCAGACACTCGGGACAACGCGGCGCTCGACGGTTCTCAAGGAGAAGGAGGAGGACAGGAGGTGATTCCTGCCGGTGATCAGCCTTGATCCATGTGGAAAACCGTCCAAATGGCCCAGACGCCCAGGGATCACATCACGACTCCATCGCATAGGGCTGTTTCTTTGGCCATTTGATTGTGGGGCGAAACCGTGGGACAGACCGTGGGATCGTAATCCGCAGCGGTTGAGTGGGACGGGGGCTCGGGACTTTGAAAAGGAGAGAAAGGAGCTGGCTGGAGGAGGTCGGGAGTCGGACGAGGAGGTGGGCTTGGAAATGCCGCTTGACGCCAGCCTGCAGATACCAATGGTTTCACACTTTCATGCTCAAAGCTGCGTGTGTCTCTCAAGGTGGACGTTGGACGGGGATCGGGTTTTGTCATGCATGCGTCTTGGCTGTCTCACGAATAATATCCATACTGTACAGTACATACGAAGCAGCACCTCGAATACTCTTCCTCCCGTCTGTGTGTACTGTATATGTACAGTAGGATTGCACAGTATCTGCACTTGCCAGTCTGTCTGCTCAGTGTCGCACATTGATCCAGCCAGCAGCGATCGATATCGTCTGAGGGTGCGGGCGCATAAGGAGGGGGGCAACGTCAGCTCTCGCAGGTCTCCACGCGTCAGAAGGGCCTGAAAGCGCTCAGCAACTTCATAACTGTACAGTACATACAGTAACCTCCACGGCATTCCTCTCCATCCCGCTGGGGAAAACACACAAGCACCCCCCTCACAGCACTCTCAGCGATGACGCACAGCCCTCTACTGTGAGGCTTCACAACCCCACCCCCGACCTCTATCAGAGAGGGCGGAAACACAGACAAACTCTCTTCGCTCGGCAAACAAACCGGACATCCTCCAGTCATTTTCCCACGGACGGGACGTCGAGGCAGCGATTATCTTTGAAAGCTCAGATGGCAGCGCCGGCGATGGCACAGCATGAAGTCTCTACCCGTGTTTCCCTGGTCGCCGCCACTCCACTGACAAACAGTGCAGCGATGTTCCGAAACACGGCGAGGCCAAGGACATCACGGGCACCTTCACAATCGTCCAAGACACCTGACGTGGAGAAGGTAGTTGGCCAGAAGACGGCAGTCGCCGCACGGAAGACTGCGACCCGGAACTCTTCTCCATCCCCTTCTCGCACTCCTACTCCTCCATCTCCTACCGTTGAGCAACCACGCACCCCGGTTCTCGAAGTGGAAACTGTGCGGACATCAATAGCCACCACTGTTATCGAGTTCCCCATCATCACACCAGTGGCAGCCCCGCCACGTTCCATGCGCTACCAGGTCGCTCCGCACACAACTCTTCACCACACGGCCTCTCCGCGGCGTATGGCGCCAAGGCCTTCATCATCATCATCATTATCAAATCCAGGGAGTGTGACGAGCAGTGCGGATGGGTCGGCGACCCCAACGCCAATTGTGGACCCTGCGATGGCGGAACGGGGGTCGCCGAGTGTGAATCGCGTCGGCGTATTCTCGGCTGTAGGTGGATCGGTGGTGGTTGCGATTGGGTTCTTGGTGGCTATGCTGATGTGCAGGAGGAGGCGGAAACGGAGGAAGCGGGTCCGAAAGGTAAGTCCTTTCGAACGTTTGCTTCATTTTCGCCTGTAAAGACATCTGACCCTCGCGTTCTTATCGCGTGACATAGAGCGCAGTCCCATTATTCGGCGGAGACGAGGACTATGAGCCTCCGAACTATAGAGCCTTGGGAGCCGAGTCGAGAAGATCATACCCTTCCACGGGCCGGCTATCGAGAACCGCGATGGTGTCGACGGTCAAGGATGCGTTCACGAATTGGAGTGAAGGCCTGAACAGCTGGGGTTCCCGCGTCAAAGGGCGGATGAAAGGCGAGGGCATCGCTGTACGTGATTTCGCGATACTTTCCTTGGCGTTTCCTGACTTGTATCTAGAGACTCACGGATATCCCTCGTATTTGCAGCCATCATTACCAGACATCCTTCGGTGTTCTCACGCACCCCTCACATCAATGACGACCCGATACTCCGATGCGACGGACCGACATGCCAACCCTCATCAAACGCCGGATCCAGATCTTTTAGTTGAGGACTTCATCTTCTCCGATACCCGTGGCCCGGACATGGATACATCACACAGGATAGGAAGAATGCCATCGCGCGACGATTGGGATCCGCCGTTAACACCAGACGGAAACGACACCCCGTTCCGCGTACCCCGGCCACCACGGGCTCTCACGCGGGAATGGTCGTGGGGAAGTGTTGAAAGCAACGGTGGCGTGGATATGTCGCGAAGTACGGTAACCTCGGCGTACGAATTTACGACGGCGGAAGCTTCTATGCCGATGGCAAGTCCGATGACAAGGAGGGATGACCAGCATCACTCGTGGCTTCACCTACCCTATAAGAATATGGAGGTTCCCACCTCCGCATCGACAACGCATGATCATACTCATCCTGCCAACAAAGAATATGACAGCACGTTCACGGACGAGCGGGATCAGAGCCACTACAACAGCCGTTACAACAACACACCCTTCTCCTCGTGGAACTCTTCGGAAAGCACGGCGTATCTTAGCGGAGACATCTCCCATACCCAATCGCATATGCCCCCTCGCACTTACCAGCACCGCACCGACAGCAAACTCAACAGCATGTACACAGCCTCTTCCTCGCTCTACCACCCCACCAACCCCTTCCGCGACCCGACCCCACCCCTTCGCCGCCCCGCCTCCCTCAACACCATCCAAACAAAACTCACGCACGTGACAACAACAACTACTGCATCCTCCGCCGTCTCAAACTACCTCTGCGATCAATGCCGGATGGGCACGACCGTGATTTCACCTGTCCGACTACCTATTATCTGTAAAGCATGCAGTGGTGGCGGTAGCGGCAATCACGCGTCAAAGTCCACCTACTCGTCGTCATCATCCTACTCCCGGTCGAGATCGTCACTGGACACCTTCAACTCGGAGGTTTATCGGTATAAGCATTATCATCGGCAGCATGAGCATCAGAGAGCGGGCAGTGCGGCCTCGGTGGGAAGGAGTGACAGGAGTTTGTCCGAGTTTCTGACGGGCGTTGTGTAGTGTAGCGACGGCGGAAGGCAGAGGAGAGGCGGAATTGTACAGATTTCTTTACATACACCCTGTGACGGCGTCGGCTTCACTCACATTTTACCCCAGTCGCCCCCTTATCGCCGATTATCTTTTGTACATAGCTTGGTAGCTGCGGGGATTTGATTTGTCCCTTTCTCCTTCGCTTTCTTGCACATATATCGTTTCTTGCCGGCACGTTATTTTTTCCCACACACCTTGTATTCACATCTTTTCTTGTTCTGCATGGGATGTACATACGTATATACGTACATACGGAATTGAATTTGCACTCGGAGAGCTATATATATATACAATGCCATGTGTGTTTGTCGGACGAGGGAGGGGTTTGAAGTTTGAACTTGAAGAACAACGGGCCTCCGTTTTGCTCAACTTCCCTCACTTCCCTCACTACTGAACACTCAACAAAAGCAGCACAGGACCCGCAATGCATTCTTTATTGCCCACCCCACCACCGCAAGGCGACCTCCCAGACCTCCCTTCTACCACCTCCCGCCCATTATTTGCCCCAGCAACCCCAAACCCGGACCCACCACGTCTCAATCCTGCAGTGTTCCGCGCGCTCGTGGCTCAATTCGCGTATGACGCTGGAAACGTTAGGAAGAGGGGGCGGGAGGAGAGGGGAGATAGAGGGGATGGAGAGGAGGAGGAGGTGGAGGAGGTAGATATGGAGGTCAAGCGGGAGCTTACGCCCGAAATCGGGGATGGGGATGGACCGAAAGGGAATCGCGAGGGGGTACCGGATTCTGAGTTTCCGAGTGTGAGGACGACTGTGAAAACAGAGGAAGATAATACCATAGCGTCTATTACGAGCCCAGCAAAGAAGAAGCGAAAGCCGCTCGGGCCTGGGTCAGTGCTTTCTCGATCCTTACAAGAAAGGGGAATCCGGGGTCCGGCATCCCACCCCTCGACCATCCCCACACTCCCCAACACCACAACCGACACGTCCCCTGTTCCGGACCATCTGGCCCACCACCTCCGCGTCCTTTTCATCGGTTTCAACCCGGGCGTGCAGTCTGCAAGAAGAAGGTGCCACTATGGAAACCCCGGAAACCATTTTTGGAAGTGTGTGGTGGGGAGTGGGTTGACGGGGGGTGTCGGTGTTACTTGTGATGGTAAGCACATCACCCGTGTGGAGTTTGAGGGGCCTAGCTGATTCCCTCTATCGTGTGACATCTCAGACGACAAACTCTGCCCACGACTCTACGGCCTCGGCTTCACCAACATTATCTCCCGCTCCTCCCCCAGCGTCGCAACCCTCCAGAAATCCGAATACTCCGCCGGCGTACCACCCATCGTCGCGAAACTGGTAACGCACAGACCGCGAGTGGTCTGCTTTGTCGGCGTCAAGGTGTTTGAGGCGTTCTGGGAGGGGGTGCAGGGGGCGTGCCGTGAGGTGTGTAGAGGGGTGAATAGGGGCGAGGGGGATGTGAGGGTCTGGGTTGGGAGCGCGAGTGTGAGCGAGGAGGCGGGTGATGAGGATGAGGATGGGGATGGGGAGACGGAGGCGGATGGATCTGCCATCAACCGTCGCCCACTACCCGCATCCCGCAAATTTCAACTCGGCTTGCAACCCAAATCCATTCACTACGCACCCCGACGCCGCCCGACACCCGTCGATGGGCCCGCCGAACGCGACACTGACAGCAAAGACGAGACAACAATCAAAGAAGAGGAAGAAACGCTCTTATTCGTGATGCCGTCGACATCCGGCCGCGTGGTGCATTACACGCGGGCGGACAAGTTGGCGTTCTTTGTGAGGCTAAGGGAGGTTGCGGATAGGGCTGTTCGTGCGGGTGGCGCTGCGTAGGACAGAGGAAAGGTAGTTCAGCGAGGAATAGTTCAGCGAGGCGAAGCCGATATTGACGTCTTTACGTAGCATAATGCTGGTATTTTGGTTTTGTCATGCTTGTAACATTGCAATGCCATCATTCACTGAAATTGCATCCTAGATCTAGAGCGCATCGCTGCCTGTCGGCGGAGATACGGAAGAAGGCAAGATGAGAGGTAGTGCAGCTAGGGTAATGCGGCGGCGTATGGAATAGGTCCTGCGAGGCACAGGCGATATGGACGGCTTTTATGTCCCATAACGCTAGTATCTTAGTTTTGTCATACTTGTGATGTTGTAATACTTGGTTCATTGAGGTTCTACATCAGTGGTGAGTGCGTCGTTGCCTGTCGGCGGAGCTTGTATGCCACTCTAGAGGTTCATGCACAAAGCCATGTGGGGGACCAGTGTTGTGCGATGAACGTAACATGAGAACACGCGCGGTCGGACACGCGCGAAAAGCGGTCTCTCGCACCCATCTGCGAAAGTCTCGCGGAGGGTGTGACGTTTGGCCTCGTTTGGAGACGACATGGATAGGCACTTTCCCACGTTTGAACACTCACATAGGGGGGGCAAACTCCAACCGCTCTCATCAGCGCAACGACATATCACTGGAGGATAGGACAGGGCTGGTAGTGGCTGCGTAGTTGCGCAATTTGGTCGCCTCAAAACCACATATTCGCCGCCGGGCACATCTCGGGAACCAGACGAGCACCGTGTCTCACTCGCTACAACGACACAGACCAGGCAGTTCAAACGAACAGCATGTCGCTGACGCAAGGGGACGTAACGCCGACAGCAGTAGAGGACGATGCTTGCATAGATATCCCTCTCCCAACACGACCCAGAGGCTTCGAAGTATGGGTCGAAATCCCAACCACGATCTCTGCACACGGGCCCTACATCCCGCCCGCTCGTCCAGCAGCGCCAAAGGTGAAGCGAGAACATGTCAAGCGCCGGCCAGTGGGTGCATCGAATCGAAAGCGGCCGACCATTATTGTGGAGGAGCCACCAGGACTACCGTTGCGACGGCCGAGAGGACGGCCGAAGAAGGATGGAATCACGTCGCCTGGGAGCAGTAGGAGTGGGAGTGGGATACGGCTGAATAGGAGTGAGAGAAGTGTTGTTGAGTCGCCGCCACCGCATTTCCCGTTGTTTGATTCGGCGACGACGAGGGTAGCGGCAGAAGGAGAGATCAGCGCGGAATTTACCACTGATGTGCGAACGATGCCCGCCGCTATCCGGTTCATCGTATTCTGCTACGGGTTCGCGGATTACATAAAGTGGACGCCGCTAGACGTCGAGTTCCTCGAAGCCGAACTCCTGAAGGGCGACAGTCTCTACATCATCAACGTCATCATCAAACTCCTCCAACACGTCGTCAAACCCACCACCGTAGTCACAATCTCGAACTGGCAAGAAGTGTTCCGAGCCCAGCTCTACAGCCTCGCCAAATACCACCGCGACACCGGCAAAGTTCAGTGGTCCGCTGATCTCCCGTTTCCGCTCTTGGACCTCGACCGCCGGCTCACATTGCTCATCGCCCTCTGCGAACGGGTACTGCATACCACAAAACGTAACGTCCCATCGCATCTACTAAGAAATGCGTCGATTATGCCCGTCGGAATCGAACACGTACAGTCGCAGCAGAAGAGCTACGTGTATTGGCATTTCCCTGTGGGCAGTTTTCGGGAACGGCTGTATTGTCAGATTTTCGAGCATTCGGAGGAGATGGAGACGTTTATGCCGGATGTCGGGGTAGTGGATGGGCGGTTTGCGGTGGACTTTGGCGATGGAGGTGGAGATGCGAACCTGGCGACGGATGAGAGGGATGAACAGGATTGGAGTGTCGCTGTTGATGAGAGTGGCAGTATACCCGCGGGTGACGACGTCGGGCAGGGGAATTGGAATATACCCGGAGAAGTGCAACCTACCACTTCCAATATGTCGCTGTGGAACTCCAGTGTCCATACGACATCGGCGGTACATGCTGGAGGCAGCGCAGCGGAGATCTTGCAAAGTTCGACGGCCTCGGCTGTCGCCCCGGATGGGAATCCTGTATCACAGGAAGCAAATACACCGAATGCTGGTATTGCATCGAATCACTGGGAAGCATCTCAGGAATCAACAACGACTCAGACGCAGCAACAACCACATATGCGATTCTACATTGTGGCATCCGATGCAGAAAGCTGGACTTCGTTCCTCAAAACAGCACTGTCCAGCAATGTCCCCGCCCATCAAGCCTTGCGACCCGCCTTCCTCACTACAAAATACAAAACAGGTTTCTTTGAAGCTGCCGCCGACGAAACCGCGGACGACGATACTATCGACGCACCAGTCGCCCCACCATCACCCAGACGACTCCTGGAAGCCATGCAGTCTGAAGAACGCAACAGGCTGGAAATGCAGAGCACGGAGGAGCAGGGGTGGCTGCAGCGGAGGGCGGATGCTCGTGCGAGGAAGCAGAAATCGAGAGCGGCTAAGAAGTTGGCTCTTGTTGCGGCGAGGGAGGGTGGAGATGGGGAGGATGGGGATGAAGGTAATGAAGGTGGTGAAGGTCTTGGCGACACACCTTACGAGCCACCAGCGAAGAGACGCAGAACTTCGCTATTGCCTGGGAGTCTGGCCGAGTCGGCGTTGTCGACGCAGCGAAGTCAAGCCGACGTTGCTCCTCAAGATGGCAAAAGACCTACCAAACGCGGACGAGGACGACCTCGGAAAAGTGAGGGTACAGCGCCCAGAGGGAGACGGAGAAAAAACTCTTCCGACATGGACGACGACGAGGATAGCGTCTTGACAGCAGCCGAACGTGCTGAAATAGAGCAACGCCTTTTGGCAAAACGAGCAGCGGGCTTAGATATTCGCAAACGCATGGCCAAGGGTCTCTTAGATCTCTACAAGGACGTCGATACCCACTGCGCCAACCTACCGCCCTTAGACGACGCCCCCTTCTGGTCCCGCCTCTCCAATCAACTAGGCCCATACCTCCCCATTCCCAACTCACCCTTCGATACCCGCATGTGGGTCCGCAACGTCTACGGCCTCCAATTCGACACCCGCCTCACCAACCAACCCACGTCCTCCATCATCAAGAACGTGTGTAGACACCTCGTGGACAACCTCAAGCACTACCCCGCCCACGACCCTTTCTTCGAGCCCATCGACCCAGACGATTTCCCCAACTACGCCAAAATCGTCACAAAGCCCATGGATATTAAAACCCTCTACGTCAAGCTGATCCTGGACGAGTATGCGGATTTCAACGCCTTCCTTACCGATCTGCACCTCATCTTCCGCAACTGCCGGCGATACAACGAGCCCCACTCGCGGATCGTGTACCAGTGCCTCCAGCTTGAGTTGAGTTTCATTGAGGTGGCTTGCATGCTGGGGATTGTGACGGGCCATGTGGATAGCGAGGTTGTGTTGGCGCTGAAACCGGACCCCTTTGAGAGGTTTGCGGATTATTTGGAAGAGGATGAGCGGGAGAAGGTGACGGCGCAGGAGAAGGCGCGGAAGAAGAGGGGTAGGCCGAAGAAGAACGTTGATGTTGAAGTTAGAGTCGAAAGAGACATTGGAGATGTGTCGGGTACTAGTACGCCGAGAAACGTGCAGGCACAGCCGGACGGCGGGACGGGCGATCCACCGCAGTCCTCCACCAGCAGCCTAGGCATGTTCGGTTTCACGGCCCAGTCCGAAGATATCAACGACAATCAGATCATGTCCGACCATGGGATCGGGCAAGACATCTCGTTCGGCGAGCCTTCGTCCAATAGCGTCGATAACGGGCTTGATTCGAATAATGAGTTTGGCGCTATCATGCCGTTACCGCCGGCGCCCGAGACGGCCCTGCATGCGTATGACCACGACCATCACCATCTTGACGACCATCATGACGAGCGCGGGGCAGAATCAGGGCCGTCGGCGGCGGTGCTCTATGCCGCGGCGTCGACGTTGGCGTTGGCGAGTATATACGGACAAGCACCTGCAGCTGTCGTGCAGAATTCGGCCGGTTCCAGCACTGAGATGTATGCCTCCATGTATACACAACGAACCATCGCCTCACAGCGGAATCAGGGCCACGAGAACGAGGATGGGAACGGTGATGATGAGGGATCCCCGTTCTCGTTTGCACGGCCGGGAAAGGAGGTTTCGGATCATTACGCTTCTACTGCTGCCACTAGCCCAAGGGCGACTTCGGCGGATAGTCAGCGATCCCAGGTGACTTCTGATTCTTCGGACGTGTATGGAGGGGTGTATGGAGGGTTGTGGGGGCAGACGCAGGCACCAGCGGAGGTGCAGGCGCAGGCGCAGGCGCAGGTCCACACGCTGATGCAGATACAGCAGACACGCCCACCCTCTGCCACGCGAGTTCAAGCACCTGTAGCATCGTACAACGAGCAGCGTACCTCGTATCCCTCGCAACAACAGCAGCCCAGAACGCAAGGGCAGTTGACGAGCAGTTCGGTGACGGATGTTTCTGTCGGTAGCGCGTATGGCGCACAAATGCAGCAACAGCAGCATCCATCCGCGGCTGACGCCTCGACCATAGGGCTGGATTCGCGGAGGTCTTCTTCGTACGCTTCGCAACACCAATCTTCTTCGTATTCCGCCCCATCGATCGTCACCTCCGCCTCGTACATTCCTGCTCTGCATCCTAACCTGAACCGATCTTATGCCCAGCCGCAACAGCCGTATCCCTCACTGTCAACGGTCAGTTCCGCGGCCTCCGTCCCGTCAGTGCAGCCTGACGCGAATCGATCCTCTGCCACTCAACAATATCCCAGCGAGAGGTCGAGCGCGAAGGACGAAGCCTCGATAGCAGCGGCGGCAGCGGCTGTAAAAGCGAATCATATGACACTTGAGGAGCTCCTTGGGGATAATGATGATCCATATACGTATGGAAGTGAGCCGACGGCGCTGGACACGCTTGCTGCTACAGCTACGATGGGGCTAGGGACGAGTACGGTTGTGTATGGGCAGCAGCAGCGGATGAATGAGTGGACCACGGTGGAGGCCGGAAGGGTGTCGCAAACGGCGCAAAGTCAACCACAGCAACAGCAGGGGTTGGCTACGGGGTATGGAGGACAGGTTGAGACCCGGCAACGGACGGCTCCCGCTGTACCGCAGCCGCAACAACATTCGGAATACGGGCAAACGGCGAGCGAATCTCGACAGGGACTCCAATCTTCGTTGCGGGTCCCGCAGCAGCAAGCGCCGTCTACTCTACCACAGGCACAATCACAGCATCATATGCCCTACCAACAGCAGCCGCATCAACAGGAGGAACACCAAAAGCTACCGGAACCAGCGTCACAGCAGTTGCGAATTGAGGAATTGCTAGGCAATCGCCAATCACCGCGACAACACCGGAGCTTGCAGTTGCCACAAATGCAGGCTCAGAATACCGCCAATCCCAACGATGCGAGGCATGAGCCTGCGTGGGCGGGTACCAACAGCAGTAGCAGTAGCGTTGATGGGCAGGGGACCACCTCGGCCTCGGTGCAGCAGGCACGGCAGTATGGTGATGCCGCGGCCGCGCCTTCGACCGCGTGGCAACAGCACAACTATCAGCAGCAGCAATCTTATGGCCAGTCGAACCCGCCGGCATTACGATCAGCATCGACGGAGAGTTTGAACAAGCAGCGCCAACAGCAGCATGCGCACACGTACAACGCGCACACTCAGGCTTCGTCATCACCGGCACGGAAAACCACGCAGAGCAACGAGAGCGCATTGTCGGTTTCAAATTTGTTGTATGGTGGAGATTCCACCACCTCGTTCAAAGGGTCAACGGGGACGCATGCGGCTGGAGCTGCACCTGCAGCGCCGCGGTTACCGCCCAAGACCAATACGAGCCAACATATTCAACAAGCGCTGCCCACCATGCAAAGTCAAACGTCGTCGGTGTCGGTGTCGGCGAGTGCCTGGAATAGTGTGTATTTGTCGGAGACGCAACAACAGTCACTACCGGCGCCCATACAACCGCCGCTGAACCGGAACATTTTCTATCCCTCACAAACGCAATTACAACAACAACATTCATCCCCGGCAACCATGCAGCCGTCGCTGACTCATGGTGGGTACCAACCCACCCACTCATCGCAGGCGCGTCAGTTGCAGCAGACCGCGGCTGTCCATATGCGGTACAGTAACTCGTTGGCGGCCGATAGGAACGGGGCGGCTGTATGGCGGCGGTGAAGGGAACGCTACGAGTGGAGGTGCGAGAACCAGTTCGGGGAGTACGCACTATACCGGTCAGCAACATCACACGCAAACGCAACCCCAACCGCAGACGCAGACGCAATCGGTCGCGAGTACGAGTGCGCGTCCGGTGCAGTATAGTTCACAGGTACATCATCAACAACAGCAGCAGCAACCACCGCGGTATGAAGACGGCCAGCAGTCGCAGCTTTACACTCAGTCGCAGCCGCAGCAGCAATCGTCGTACGCGTTCGAGTGGCCGCCACGAAATCCCCAGCCGTCCCGCGTTCCAGCACCAGCGCAACAATCTCAACAACAACCACAGTACAGATCGGAGCATACCGACCAGCGACAAACCCAGCAGTATCAACCATTGTCCGCCGCGTCATCATCCTCATCTGCTTCCGCACCGACTCTGCAAAATGATTGGTCGACCAGCAGCACCACACATATCAACATCCGCACAACCAGACCACTCAACAGCAGCAGCAACCAGAGCCAGGCAGCGGACCCGAGATACCGTGATGCGTCACAGCAGCAGCAGCAACAGGTGTTTGGAAACCAGAGTCAAAATGCGAATGCGAGTTCAAATGCGTACCCCGCGGCGTATGGGGCGAGTGGGTATCGACTTTGAGGTAGCGGCGGGTGTGGGTTCGGAAGTGGATTGGGAGGCGAATGTTTTGGGATGCTTGGAAAGAGTGTGGGGAGGGTGCGACAAAGAAGTGAAGGGAAGATGAGGGTATTGATAGTAACATCAGAGGGAAATGGAAGGCGGTAAAGCAACTGCCTGTGCTTTTGAGCATAGTAATCATTAATGCGATGCATAACAAAATGTTCTATCTGTGCAAGGATTTTGGCGATGACTACCAATGCTTGAAGTCGCCCGCTGGCGTTCGTTACCTCATATTATAGCCATATTTTTGCTCTTGTTGCAACATCTTTGTATCTTTGTGTATCGAACGTTGAAGGGCCAAGACGCCGAAGACCCATTCGACGGCGAGACGGCCAGCGGCCAGACGCGTGGGAAAGGAGAGAAATGCAACAGCGAAGATCAGCTAGATCAGCTCACGCACAAGCACAACACCGATTGAATAGAAGCCTTTCGCAGAAGAAAGGACGGGCTGTGCAGAGTCTACTCTGAAGCAGACATTCGAGCATACCACGGATGCGACGTCGAAAGGATGACAGTCGATACCCTATCCCTGGACGCCATCAAGCGGCTAACGGACATTTCAACGATCACGGCGCAGCTGCGCGCGGTGCTGGAGGCAGAGAGCGGGTCGGATGCCCGCCTGGCGGAGCTGATGGAGACGCAGGGGGATGTTGATGTCGAGAGGAAGTTGAGGGAACTGGATGCTTTGCGGTGCGTTCGGGGTGCTAGTGAATGTGGGCAGTCTCAGGGCTTCGGTGCGCACTACTGGGAGGATTTGGAGGGAAGGGTCGAAGCGCCGCCGAAAAGCCTAATGGGCTTCTCAGCCGGGGCATGGCCGTAGCTTCCCGCATGGGCAAGGACAGGCACATCCTAACCGATTTGTCGAAGATACTCATCGGTGTCCCTTCCTTTTTCCCACGTAGTTTAGCCCGCAGATCGAGTTTGTGCGGCACGACGCGCAGCCGCTGCTGAAGGTGCTGGGTGAGACGTCGACGCTCGCGGAACGCATCAGTGGGAAAGTCCGCCAGCTGGATCTGGAGCAGGGGAGGGTCAAGGCGACTATTGGGCTTGTGGATGATATTCAGGAGTTGCAGGTACGTTGGGTTGGATTTTCCAGTAGAGGTGCAAGCTTGATACCGGAAGGCTGAAGATGGGGGACTCTTTGTATGTAGAAATGCGCTGTAGGAGTGGACAAAGCACTAGCGGCCCTCGACTACGAGCGTGCCGGTGATTTCGTGAGCCGATACCTCAGCTACGACCCATCCGTCGTCGAACGGATCTTCGCTGCCTACGCAACCTCCGACCAGGACGCCTACTTCCCCACCATCAAAGACGCCGCTGACCCAACACCCAAAGCAGCGTCCTACTTGGAAACGCTCAAAAAAGCCCAGCAGCAACTGACCGACGTGGCCATGGACGAGTTTGACAATGCCGTTCAAGCGGCGAACGAGGAGGCGATTCTGAGATACTTTAAGATTTTCCCGCTCGTGGGACATCATGAGGTTGGGTTGGATAAGTTCTCGGCGTATATCTGTGGCAGTATCTCCAGGCAGTGTCAGGATAACATGCGGGAGTCGGCGGATCAGCCTTTGTTTTACGCGAAGCTGCTTACGCAGTTGTTTGAGACGATTGCTATGATCGTTGACCGACAGGAGGCGATGGTCAACTCGGTGTATGGACCAGGCAAGATGCTCCGCGTTATTCAACGATTGCAGCGCGAGGCGGATATACAGGGGTCCATCATCCTCAACGCCTTTTCCGAGCGGCGCCAGTTGCAGCGGAAGGTATAGTACAAAGAGTCATTGCAGATTTCAGCACCTCTCGCATTCCGCGACTGACATTGTACCCTCATGCCTAGCTGGCAGACGTAGCAAAGTACGAAGCCAGCCTCCGCAAAAAGCCTTCTGCAACCGCCCCGCAAGTCTCTCTCGACACGCTAGTCGAACCGAGGGACGTCGATACGGTGCTCAACGAGCTCGCTTTGATATCACAGAAAGCAAGGATCTTTGACCGGTTTCTCCATGTTCGCGCTGAGGTACGCAGGAGACGGGTTTGCTTACGTGTCTCTACCGCCCCATAATTCTATCATTCCC
The DNA here is from genome assembly GCF_025526975.1 of Fimicolochytrium jonesii. Taxonomy (NCBI): domain Eukaryota; kingdom Fungi; phylum Chytridiomycota; class Chytridiomycetes; order Spizellomycetales; family Powellomycetaceae; genus Fimicolochytrium; species Fimicolochytrium jonesii. The sequence continues at coordinate 709,752 of NW_026515678.1, forward strand.
TAGGGTGAGGCGTTGAAAGTCCGCGAAACGCCCGTAACGACCAGCACAGACTGGACGAGCTCGCTAGACGGCGAAGGCGACGGCCTAGTCAAAGTCAGCAAGCTCGACGAGCTATCACAGCAGCTGATGAGCGATTACGTCTCCCTCGAAGAGTATTTTATCCGAAGGAGCGTCGAAAAGGCCATGTCGATCGACACCCTCGACAATCCCAACGACCTCACCTCCAGCAGCGTCGAGGATGTCTTCTACATTCTGAAAACGTGCGCGCGGCGCGCACTGACAACGTCCGATTCGAACTGCATATCGGCTATCGTCAATGGGATTGGAAGGATATTAGAACTGGATTATATCAATATCTTCCAGAGTCGATTAAGTGCGGCGTTCTCGATGGGGGTTGCGGAGGCGGGTGGGGTGAAGGAAGGTGCGGGGAAGAGTGGCGGGTACATGGTGGTACTGAACAATATCGACGTCAGCTGCGAGTACATTGTCAAGCTTACCGAAGAGCTGGACGACGAGGTTGGGCGGCTATTTGCGCCATCGCAGGATCTGTCGGTGGAGAAGATCCGGTCGTGTCTTGGTGTGCTGTCGGAGTATGCTGACAGTTTCCGGAGTATCTTGAAGGTGCGTTGATGAGCTTCGCGATTGATGGATGCTACTCTTCATCTTTGGGTAACGAAGTCGACATTTCCTAACCCCTTCATTTTGCATCCCGACAGACATGGATAGACAACATCTTCAAACAGCAAATGAAACCGCGGATCCGCCCCCTTCTCCAATCCTCCTACCTGCAGGATGTCAAATACAACATCACAACCTCCGACGAATACGCGCAACAAGAAGTCAACGACGCTTTCATTAAACGCTTCATCCCCGGCTGGACAAAACTCTGCACCCCATATAAACGCGGCTTCTCAGAATGGAACCTCGACCATACGATGGGCTGCATGGTCGATTTCATGGCGCGTGAATGGGAACGCTTCGTGATCCAGATGTTTCGGTTTACGCAGCTGGGCGCACTGAGGTTTGATCGGGATGTGAGGACTGTGGCTGCGCATTTTACAGCGACGCTGAACACGCATCATAATGTGGATACGGGGACGACCTCGGCGTCTTCTTCCCCCGGTAGATCGGGCAACGCCGGTGGAGCGCGCTGGTCAACGAGGGAGAAGTTTGCGAGGCTGAGTCAAATGTCGACTTTATTGAATTTGGATTCCGTGGAGGAGGTTTTGGAACTTTGGGGGAAGCCTGGGGCTGCAGGTGGTGGAGGCGGGGTTGGAGGCGGTGGGGCTGCGCAAAGTGGAGGCGGGTCGATTACGTGGCGGTTGAGTGCAAAGGACGTGAAGAAAATTTTGGCGTTGAGGTATGGTTGCCGTACGGTCTGAACGGACATGGCGACAACCCTTATCAACATGCTCTTCTTTACCTTAGGGTCGATTTCAATCCGGACACCATCGCCAAGCTTGAGCTTTAGATGGAAGCTTAGCGAGGGGTCTCAGCTGGGAGGCCTCGGCTGGGAGACCCCGAAGGCCGTTCTAATCACGCACCTCGACTAGGCGGGCACGTAACGCCTACCGTAACAACGGTAGCCTCCTTAGAACATTCAGCGTCGTACGGACAACAAAGATGGATGGACATCTTTCAGGGGAAGGTGTCTTCAACGCGACAAAATCTCGCCGCCGTACCGCCCACTCTACCACGTTTCCTCTTGCGGGATGCGACCCCAGCGCTGTTTCCCCTCGGCGATGGCCGCTTCTCACAACCTATCGCCCGTTCTTCCCCGCACTGGGCCTCTGTAGTACCGCGCTGTATGTGTTCTACCCAACTGCCCGCCATGTTGCAGACGGGCACATCTTATTGTAGCGACAATTTGCATGAATCATACATAAGGGGTCTGGATCTATGAGTTGGTTTACTTCTGTTTTTGTACGGCTCCGGCGGCGTATCTATGATCTGTTCCCGCTGGAGCGTTGTCACGGTCTCACAGATATCACTGCGAATTAAGAAATCCCACATCTTAGGCAGTATACGCAGCGATCGGGTTGTTTTCTAATCATTTAGACGACAGCTCGGGGATAGAAGGCCTACTGATAGATTGCAAACATGCCTCCAGTCAGGAGTGATGAATGCAACCACTGGTCTCATAACGAGGATCATCATGTTCGCTTTGACCAGTGGTTGCATTCATCACCCTGTCCTCGGCTTTCAGCTCATGCTGTCCGGCAACACAGGGCCTCGCAGACCAAGTTGTGCGTCACACAACTTTCTTTGGAAACTACAACACTGCGGAAATTGGTGCAGGATAACTTGCCTTCAATGTCTTGATTCTGGTGGAGATCCGGACTCTCTCTTCTTGGCGCAACTCTATAGGGCTACCCCAGGTGGTCTCTTTCGCGGCTCTCATGACACGTGAATGCCAGTCCGCCGGCGTCGTCTTCAGAACGTCCGCGATGCCCAGATCGTCACTGATCGCCTGCAGTAATGCAAGCGCCCCCATCGGTTCCCAGTACTACGCGCCTGATGGTGTTGGCCCAGGGCCGTCCCGGTGAATTGCTGTGTGGATCGGGTGTTATCAGATAGTTATCTTTTGGTGGCTGGCAGCTTCATTTCGACCAGAACCCCGCGTGTGGATTTATCCCAGGGTAATCAAGGCCCACAGGATTCCCAGGATTTATCCAAAAAGAGGGGATAAAATGGCGATGTATGTAGATTTACCCGCAGGGAGGGAGGGAACGAGGGGCCGAAGAATCTGAACGCAAACGGAACTCCGCCTTCGATTATCCTCATCACCTCAAGCAAGTTCTCAACGGAGATCGCGCGGGAATTTCGGTCCTCGGACCTCCATGCGGCTACTTACAATATACAACTAGGGACCGTCCATCGCTCGCCACGCAACAAACACCCGCATTCATGCAAGCTCAACTACCTGCGATACCAGCGGTATGCAGCCAGGAATAGGCACCCAAAACCCGTGGTGTGATGATCTTAATGGGAAATGAATCCAAAAACTTAAACGTGGGAGAAATTTTGTAGATAGGTATCATGACGGCACTGTGAGGAATCTCCGTTGCAGCACAAGCCTCAAAAAACGGCCCTCAAAGGCGACCTTCCTGTATTATGGTATGGATCAGGGCAGGTACCGCTGCATTCGGGTGGGAATATCCTACGAGAAAACTGTCAAAGACACGCATATAAACAGTCGGTGGTTCGTCAATATTCCCACGGGTATCTCTCAGGTATACCGCAATCCCCACAACACAACACCTATCCCCAACCAGTGCACCGCTTTGAAGGTGGGACTGTGTCACTCTGTCATACCGCTTCCCTGCCTCGCCTTTTGGCCAGCTGTAGGGCAATTGTCAATTCACGACTTCCATATCCCGACACGAGGGCGATAACGAAATGTCAAGGCCTAACGAAGAGGAGATAAAGCTGAACGAGGTGGTCGTGGAGTCCACCGCCGCCGTCCCACCAGCCATCCCCGGCGACATCGCAAAACTCCCCGCCGATGGCTTTGCCGCCGCAACCGAGGCCGCTACGGAGCCTCTGGACGCCAAAGCGCCGGCGGCTAAAGGCTTCTGGGCTAAATTGAAAGCGAAAAAGGCCGAGCCCAAAAAGGACCCAGGCCCGCCGCCTGTCCCCGTCTTCCAACTCTTCCGCTTTGCGTCGCAGTCCGACAAGTTGATGATTATCACCGCCTGCCTGTTCAGCGCGGGTGTCGGTGCGTTGATGCCGGTGTCGATTTTGATTATTGGAGATGTGCTGGGAAACTTCTCGGGACAATCGACCGGTGCCATCCCGGCGGGCTTTGATCTGGTCGGCGCGATGGTTCCGACGATTCTGAAGTTCGTGTATTTGGGATGTGCGACATTGATCGGTGGATACCTCACGCAGATGTTTTGGGTGTTGACTGGAGAGAATCAGGCCAAGGTATGAAGTACCGCCGCGAAATCCATATTCTGGTGAATAGCGTAACTTACCAGGATCCCCTTTCATTAGCGCATTCGTGAACTCTATGTTCACAGCATCCTCCGCCAAAACATCGGGTGGTTTGACATGGCCGAGGAAGGGTCCCTCACCACCCGTCTCGCCCAGGACACGCAACTGATCCAGGACGGTATCTCGGAGAAGGCCGGTTTGATTATCCAGACGCTCGCTGGTTTCGTCGCTGGTTTCGTTATTGCGTTCTTGAAGGGATGGAAGCTTGCTGTTGTCATGTTGGCCTCTTTGCCTGTTATGGGTATTGTTGGCGGTATCATGATTGCGATCGTGACCAAGTATGTTGGAAAGGGACAGGATGCTTACGCCGATGGTATGTGTGGACCATGCAGTTAAACTTGCTCAAACCCGCGTATCGGTGGATGACTGCGAACTCATACACGGCATACCATTCACAGCCGGGGCAGTCGCCGAGCAAATCATCGCAGGAATCCGTACCGTCTATTCGTTCTCCCTGCAAAGCCGTTTCCAGCGCAAATACGAAGTGGAGCTCGCAAAGGCGTACCAGGCCGACCTGAAGAAGGGAATGGGAATCGGAGCAGGCTTCGGTTCTTTCATGTTGACCCTCTTCTGCACTTACGGGCTGGCCTTCTGGTATGGGTCCCGCTTGGTCATCAATGGAGAGATGGAGGGCGCCCAGGTCATGGTTGTCTTCTTTTCTATGTTGATGGGTATGTTGGCGCGATCGTCTTCAACTTGTGCTCTCCAAATTGGGCATCGTATCACCATGGCTGACTCGCAATCCATTCGACAGGTGCAATGTCCCTCATTATGCTCCCACCCAATCTCTCCGCCATGTCCTCCGCCCGAGGCGCCGCCTCGAAAATTTACGCAACAATCGACCGTGTCCCCACCATCGATTCCGGCTCCGACGCCGGCCTCAAACCCACTAAAACCGCGGGCGAAATCGAGCTTCGCAATGTCAACTTCCACTACCCCTCCCGCCCGGACGTCAAAATCTTCAACGACCTCACGCTCACCATCAAGCCTGGAAGCACTGTGGCGTTCGTTGGACCCTCGGGCTCTGGCAAGAGTACCACTGTCTCCATGGTCCAGCGGTTTTACGACCCGACCTCAGGCAGTGTCTTATTGGATGGCAACGACCTGAAGGATTTGAACGTCAAATGGCTTCGTCAGCAGATTGGTGTCGTTGGACAGGAACCTGTGCTCTTCAACATGAGCATCAAGCAGAACATCTTGATGGGCGCCGTGGATGAGGTTACGGAAGGGGACCTGATTGAGGCGGCCAAGAAGGCCAACTGTCATAACTTCATTATGAAGTTGCCGAAGAAGTATGATACCCTTGTCGGCTCTGGAATGTTGTCGGGAGGACAGAAACAGGTGAGCTTGAGAAAGGTTGTGCGAGTGCGATCTTGCGAGCATTTCTAACAGAACTCTCTGCATGTCCAGCGTGTCGCGATTGCAAGGGCTCTGATCAAGAACCCCAAGATCTTGCTGTTGGACGAAGCCACGTCAGCACTCGACACCGCCAGCGAGCGCCTCGTGCAAGCCGCTTTGGACGCCGCTTCCGCAAACCGCACCACCATTGTGGTCGCACATCGTCTCTCAACCATTCGCAACGCCGATCTCATTGTCGTGATGGACAAGGGTAACCTAGTGGAGAAGGGCACCCACGACGAACTCGTCGCGCTGAACGGTGTTTACAACCAGCTGGTTCTCAAGCAAAAGATCAAGACCCGCGATGACGACAAGTCGCAGCATCACAACGGTGGTGGATCACCACCGGAATATGACGACGACGTTGTGAATACCCAAGCGGTAACCAAAGACGACGACATGAAGGACTCTGCCATCGTGGATATGACCGTGGAAACGGGCACCGGTCTCGACAAGAAGCTCAAGCTGTTCGACAAGCACACCCTCGCCCGCCAAGCATCCATGATCAGACGACAAGAAGAGGCCGAGAAGAAGACCGTTACCGCCAAGATCGAAGATGCGTACATGTGGCGCGTCGTGCAGATGATGCGCCCCGAGTGGCAGTGGTTAGCACTCGGATGCACAGCTGCCGCCATCGCCGGGTGCGTGTTCCCCGTGTTCGGATACACATTAGCGAAAGTCGTCACCGTCCTCCTCTACAAGGATCCCGCCAAGATCGACCCGGGACCGTTCCAGGGCGCCAACCTGTACGCGTTCATCTTTGTGCTGATTGGGTTCACGGCGTTCTTCTCGTTCTTTGGACAAGTTTACATCTTTGAGCGCGCGGGTGCGGCGCTTACGAGGAGATTGAGGGCTGAGGCTATGCATGCACTTATGCGACAAGAGGTTGGGTTCTTTGACCAGGAGGGCAACTCGCTGGGAGCGTTGACATCGCGATTGGCGACGGATGCTGCCGCCGTTTGTGACATGATCACCAAAGTCTGGGGCGACGTTGTGCAATTGGTTGTTACCGCCATCGCCGGTCTGGTCATCGGCTTCGTACACACATGGCAGCTCACCCTCATCGTCCTGTGCGCGGTTCCCTTCCTCCTCGGCGCTTCCATGTACGAGTCCAAGATCCACCGCGGGTTCGAAGACAAGACCAAGAAGTCCTACGAAATGTCTGGCGACGTTGCTTCTGAAGCCATCAAGAACATCCGTACGGTGAGCTCCCTTTCCAAAGAAGACTACTTCGAAAGCAAGTTCGCCGCCGCTATCGAACGCCCTCACTACCTCGCCCGCCGCAAGGCGTTCCTGTCCTCCCTTGGACACGGTGCCAACCAGGGATTCCAGATGTTCACCAACGCCCTTGGATTCTACGCCGGTATCCGCCTCATCGAATCTGGCACAGTCGACTTTGAAAGGATGTTCATCGTCATCATGGCCATTATGATCTCCGCGCAAGGAATGGGTCGTTCGTCAACGTTCACGACCCACATCGCGAAGGGCAAATTCGCCGCGTTCAAGACGTTCGAGCTGCTGGACCGCAAAACGGAGATTGACCCTGACGCACCTGGATACTCCCACGACACCATTGAAGGAGAGTTTGAGTTCAAGGACGTCGCGTTTACCTACCCCGCGCGTCCCGACCAGCCTATCTTCACCGGTGGGTTCAACCTCGCCGGCAAGACCCGCCAAACAGTTGCCCTCGTCGGCCCCTCCGGGTGCGGCAAGTCAACGACCATCGGCATGCTACAACGGTGGTACGACGCAAAAGAAGGCACGGTCTCCGTCGACGGGCAGAACGTCAAGAGTTACCAGCTGAAAGAAGGCTTGAGGCGGCATATGGCGCTTGTAGGGCAGGAACCGGTATTGTTTGATATGAGTATTCGGGAGAATATCATGTGGGGAACGGATCGGGAGGATGTGACTGAGGAGGAGATGATGGAGGCGGCCAAGATGGCGAATATTTATACTTTTGCCAGTGAGTTACCTCAAGGTATGTTCTTGTCCCTATTTCGTATGTCTTTCGTACCTTTTCGAGTGATATCACATGCTCATTGCCCATTCTTCTTTTCATTAGGCTTTGACACCCCCGTCGGAGACAAAGGCGGACAACTCTCCGGAGGTCAGAAGCAACGAGTCGCCATTGCCCGCGCCCTCATCCGCAAACCCAAACTCCTCCTCCTCGACGAAGCGACCTCCGCACTGGACTCTGAATCCGAGAAACTGGTCCAAGAAGCCCTCGACCGCGCCGTCGAAGGCCGCACGACCGTCGTGATCGCGCACCGTCTCTCGACGATCCAGAACGCCGATATTATCGCCGTTGTAAATAACGGACGCGTCGTGGAGCAGGGCACGCATTTTGAGCTGTTGGATTTGAATGGGGTTTATACGGATTTGGTTAAACAGCAGGATTTGAATGTTCTTGCTTAGGTGATATCGGGTGGATGGGACGGTAGTAGATGCGCAGAGCGTAGCTCCTCAGATATTTTGTCTTTTTCACTACGTAGTCGACGGACGTTTTCATTTTGCTGCATACTCCACTTTACTACTGCACTCTTCATGCATTAATCGTGTTCATTCTTAATGAGAATCTTATTTACTTGATCACCGCAAATAGCTAATGCTTGCTCTTGCCAAGCTTCCTGTTGTGTGTGCTTAGAATTGAAGAAGGTCCTTGGTGACTTGCAAATACCAATAGTACTGTAGATTAATCAAACGTTGACCTCCCGGCTTTGCACCTGGACGTCGACGATTCCCACGACCAGTAACCCTTCTTTGTCTTGCGCAAGGCGTACTTGGCGTCATTGAAGTCCCGATACCCACAATAACCAGCTCGGTGATAGCGTTCGTATACGCAAAGATACCTTCTGCGCCGCCGAAGCTCCACTTCCACTCGGGGATTCTCAAGCATCTCGCAATCCAGAGCTTTTGGTCCCTACTTCATGCGGCCGAGAGCTTACGATCTATCCATGCCCAGCGACGGAGTTCGCCTTTTGACGGGACGCTCCAAATGCTGTCAAATTGTAATTTCACCTTGAGATTCCATCAGCTCCTCCGACTCCAGCATGCGTACAGGGACACAGCTCTATTAATCTAGCGGATGTTTCAGGGGTGTATTGATTTTCAGTCGTGAATATCGACGGGGGTGTCAGGGCGAGATATCTGGGGGGCATTTAGGACAAGCTTAAACCTCCTTTTTTTCGTCAAGCCACATTTCTGCTGGCTGAGCGGACAGACTTTTCGCGAAACGAGTCTGCTCTCTCTGCGGTTCACGAATAGCCTACAACCCCATGGAAACCCTCGCAACCCCGAGACGGGACCGCCTCACCCAAATCCATCATAGTAACCCGTCATAATACCCGTCACCTTGAGCCGCCCCACGCTCGGCCCCTTCCAAGTCTAGGCTCTGCACCCCTTCACATCAATCCCTGAGACGTGAGAGTGTCCTGGATTGCCCAGATCTGCCCATGACAGATCATTGCAAATCAACGGGCAAATCACGAAATCAACGGGCATCTTGGCAAAACACCGCACATCATGCATGACGAGCGGGGAGACGACGAGATGCAGATGCAGAGGCCAGGGTTGCTGAGAATCACCAGACCCTGTGCGCATCATGACGACGAGGAGAGGGCGGCGAACAAGCTTTTTGGGTGCCCTTCTTCGCATGGCCGACGGCTCCCACACCCCGTCTGGTAGAGTCGATCCTTAAACTCACAAAGGCGGGAGAGCGGAAAGTCATAGACGCCATGCCATGCCTGATATACCGGACCCACATTTTGCTACACGATCTGCATCGAGTGACTGCATCGACGAGCCGAGACCAGCAGTGCCCATGGGTCCCGGCTGATCTCCATTGCTCTAAACTGAAGAGTCTATTCCCAGATGTCGCCCTCACCTGGGAATAGACATTTTGGGCATGGACCGTGGGAGGCATCACGTCAGATATTGTTTGTGGATGCGCCGGCGGATGGGCCTTGCATCGTCGTGCCCCTTCTCGGCGGCGGATGTTCCCATGGTCTGTTCGGATCGTATGTGTGTAGCATCGAAGGCGTTTTCCCGTATCCGTATGGGTGCGGTGTGGTAGAGGAAGAAGGCGTGTGAGGCGCGCAGAGGATGGGGCGAGGGGGCCAATGCATCTGCGTGCAGAGTGTCGGTGGTGAGAGTTTTCTGAGTATACTTCGGTACAGGCAGGCATCCGAGATGCATTTCCAATGGACGTCTGGTCGACCTTATGCGTGGTTGCGGTTGTCCTTTGAACATTCCTGCCCATCTCGCACGGCGTTTTCTGATTTGCAGAGCGGGCATCAAACCGCCACAAATAACGAAACGAGAGCTTCCAACATCAATGATATGAACATGTTCACTAGCGCGAATGCCAGCCATCCTGAATGCGCTCTCGCCGGGTCGCATCCTCCTCTATAGACGGGCGTAGATGACACGCAAAAGTAGCAGCAGTTGCAAAGACGCGCAATACTCTCGAAACAGTGTCATCCCGACAACGAAGACAACACATATTCCAAGCCTAATCCGAGAAGTTCCAAAAAGAGGTTCCGATTATACGTTTTCAACTATTATACAGAGCACAGACATGTCCGAAGCAACACAAGGGGTATGGGATATGGGGGGTTTGACCAGAGAGCGACCAAAACCGGAGAACATGCCCGAATAACAGCAAAGACTACATGTTCACGTAAACGTGGGTATGAGGGCCGGGGGGGGGGGGGGATCGCAAACGCTTCCAGAGCATATTTGCAACGACAGATAAAACAGATTAAGCGATGAATGTTATACATCCAACTCCAACACCCCCGTCTCGACCCCCGCCGACGCGCTCCTCGCCAACACACTGGGCGGGACCAGGAAATCAAAGTAATCCACGCTCGCAACCACCGTGTTCGGCGGGAGGAACGGCCACCACAGATGCGGGGGCGGCGTGGCCAGCTGCGCGCTCACTGACGAGTGGCGTTTTGCGCGCAGCGGCGGGGTGTTGACCGCTGAAGAGGGGGTTGATGTTGAGGAGGAGGCGAGGGAGGTGAGGGATTGGGTGTGGAGGGGCGGTGTTGCGGCGCCGTGGATGTGCATTTTGGTAGGTAAGGTGGATGTTGATGCTGAGGATGGTTGTGTTGGGGAGGATGCAGAGGCGAGTTGCGCGACGGCGGTGAAGACGCAGGAGCTGAGCATCGATGACACGGTTGGGACGATGACGTGGAGTGTCGCTGCGGTTGCGGGAATGTCGTCGGCGTCGGTAGTTAGGACCTTGGGTGTACTTGCGTTGACGATAGCGACAGTCCTTGAAGATGACTCGGTTTTGAGCCCCAAAGCGGAAAAGTTCCTATTCAAAGTCGACGGCGGCGAAGGGAGCTGGTGGTGCGGGTCGATGAGTGTTGCTTCTTTCGTGAGATCCGGGTTGGACACTGGCGGGGTTATCAACGCAGAGCTGGGTGTGGGGATCTTTGAACCGGTGGAGCGTGGTAATGATGTCTCTTCCAGAACACGGCGCGGAGGGAGGCTGCAACTGCCAGTGAAAAGATCGCCGAGAGACGAGCAAGGTCTTCGCACGCCGGAGCTGCTTATGCGGTGCTGCACCAGGATATGCGAAGGGGGTTGTTGCGCCTGGTTCTGGTACTGATTCGGTTCCAGATCCGGATGGTGGTGACCTTGTTCACGAAGCTGCTGTTGGAGCTTGGCGTAGGTGTACGAGCTCAGCGCCAAATGGTAACCTTGCGGCCGAGACATGTTACAGGTTCGCCCTTGGTTCGTTGTTGTAGGTACTGAGAAAACGTAACCGAGGAAAGAGCGTCGCGTTGCAAATGCGCGCCCTGGGCTCAGCTCTGAGCACTGTCCAGTCTATGAATGTATGTCAATGACAGAGTGCAAGGGTCTGGGATGGGCCTTTCGAGTGCTGGATCTTATAGCTCCCCGCGCGCGGAGGGATGTTGACAAGAAGGCGATGTTGGAGGTTGATCGTGAACGCAAGAGTGCACACCTCCGGCTCTGGCGAGCTGGAGAAGCGAATATCCGATTATGTATGCGGGATGCTATATCCAACCTTCCAAGCTTGCGGCTCCGGGTATGTATGCTTCGTCGCTAGGGGATAGGTATTGGGGTCTGGGCACCGATATTGCACGAAAATCCGTGAATCTCGTCCAAGACACTTTCAGGGCTCAGGGCCAAGGGACCACGCACGAGAACGGCGACGTTGATTTGCCGGTAACAGTAGAATCGTTGAAACGTTAACTTAGATAAAGCCGCGCAAGGACGAAATTGTAACGAATTTGTAACGACCAATTGAGCACCGGGTGACAAACCAGGGACTGGACTGTGTCCACCGTGTCCTGATGTAAGGGAGACGGGGGGACAGTTTCCCGCAGCGGAATGTGCCCTTTTTTCGCCACCAGGGGGATGAGCGCCGGCGGGGTGGTGGTCTAGACTTGACGGAGGCGAGGAGGCTCACGCCGTGTCCGGGGGTCTAGATCTAGAGCGCGGACGTGTGTCTGACGGTCTCTTGAAGGATGTTAAGGCGCGCGAGGAAGGCGAGGAAGACACGGGCACCTTCTGCTAACGCGATTCCGTTTCTCGAAGCGTCGTTTATGGGATGTGGTGGTTGTGCCGGCAATAAAAAACCCGTGGCGACGTTCGAGATGCCCAACTCCGAATCCTGCTTCGTCCGAAGCGGCAAAGTGGAGCGCGAATGTGTTTTGTAAGCGACACGGCTTGCGCTAGGCGTGAACGAACAGAACAACGACGCCAAGCTGAAAGGGCTCCTGAAAGAGGAAGGAGCAAGGTGGGGGACGCAGGACAGATGGCTTGCCTGTGTTCAGGTACGCCTCGAGTTCCTGAGAAAGCTTCCAAGGGATGCATCATTCACCACCCGGTTCTTATGCCAAGGCCTGGCGACGGAAAAATATCCAGACACTTTCCTGAAAGCTGGGGAATATCTCATGTTTATTCGGGCGCCGGCCAAAAACATCCATTTTCATCACATACCGTAGAACTTTTTGCAAGATTTACAGCAACAAATTGATATCTGGACGGCATTTCCAAAATCTCGGTGAGGCTGGGACGCGGATACCTGGTAAATATCGCCCGAAAACCGTCGAATAAATTCTGCCGTGATGATCATGTCCGATCGGTTGGTCTCCCCCTGCGGTGAACTGCCCTCTTCAACCAGCCTCACAGATAGGCGATAACAATACGTGGCGGATACCCGAAATGGAAATGGGTCATGCCTGCAAATACATGGGGCTTGGCAAACCGCAAGCGCCGATTAGCTTTGAGCAGCATTGTAGGTTGCTGCGTATCGTGTTTTTCAAGCGAATGTCGTGTGGAGTTCCGGGCTAGTCCGGATCGCAAGCCGGACTTTTGGGAGAATAGCGAGGGACAATAGAATACGGGTGCATGTGCGTATACTTGGGGGGGGGGGGGGGGGACACGAGGTGAGATGAATGGGATACGGAGAGCCTTGTTCGCACCCAAATGACGGGCTCCGTCGCGTTATGTAAGCTTCATTCGCGGAAACGAACGCTCGGTAAGGCACATAAATTATACGCAGTCGGAGAAGGGCACCGTAGACTTCCTATCACAAGAAAACATGGCAATCAGGTTTCCATGGTATTCTTCCATTTCCAAACAAAGCCCGAACTAGGATAGCGATTGCCGGGAAAGGCAAGACAGCTCCGAGGTTAATGCAGGTCATGGGAGCGAAATGCGGCGTCCAGCGCCCAAGCCGGAAAATTCCCATTCATCGAAGGCCCGGTATGACATGAAGCGAGCATCGCCAGCTCATGACAGTGGGTCAAGCACTGGCAAATGCGCACAGCCACACCTTGACCCCTCATGTAAGGAGATTGACCGGCACACCGCCAGCCTGGTCATGGACGACATGTCCCCCGTGTCCAAGACTTTGCAAGCTTGTTTTCGACATATGCTTGAGAATCCCGGCATCGAAAATAACCTGCTCGCATCGGTGGGAGAGGCCCTGCATTGAATGGTAGCCGAGAGAAGGATGTGTGTCCCGGGCTGTTTCCCGTCTCCCGTGGGGGAGTACATTTTTCCACCGGCCTATCCGGATTCCGCTAGGATGTGCAGACGGGCGAGGGAGGGTAACGTCTGGGAGGGTAACAGGCAGAACGCAGCGACGTACGAGTTCGTAGTACGAGGATCAATGGCAAACCTTCCAGGGCCCGGATGGGTTCATACAGCTGTTCGGCTTGTAGGGACTCTGGGGAGACATCGAGGGGGTGACAGTCTCCGCACACTTTTGAAACGATGGGCGAGATCTTCGCTTTGCCTCCCATTGTGACTTACACATTCCAACTGCGAGATTCGAGCCGGGCGACATGCTCGTTGGACGAAAGAGGTCCCCTATGCTTGCATCTCCCAGATCTCTGGCTCGCCGTTCTCTTTCAGAGTAGCAACCATCTGTCTGGCGCGGGAGGGGAGACGTCGTCACGGGAGAAAAGGTGTCCGAGGGAGTGACACTCTCCGAGATCTGCAAAAGCGAGTGCCATTCCCCATCGAAAAAAGGAAGTAACCCGCGATTCGCGAAATCTCGTGTTTTTCGTCGGAAGCGCAAATGGGGTTATCCCTTCCTGTGGACCTCTCTGGCGCCCTTGCAGTATGAATCATGTTCGGAAATCGGTGGCGGGCCGGGATCGCAATGACGGAGGCAGCGTTGGTAGGAAAGTCGTGATCCCCGTCCGACAAAGAACTAGACTCCGAGACAAAGTACAGTACGTCTCCGCCGTTATTACAATTTTTCACCGCAAAATAAGCTTTGTCGGACTCGTATTGCTGTAACACGGCCCGTCAAATGCTTCAGAGTTTGTTTTGGCTTCACGCGAAGGTTAGGCACGCCCTGCGTCGCCTTCCCGTCCCAGTTTCAGAAAAACGGCACCGGACCCTCTCTGAGAGGTTTGTGCGAGTTGTCGACCATATGATGGATGATATAGTACGTGGATTCGAACCATCCACGTATTCGCACTCTGGCAACAAAAAAACAAACAAGGGATGCGGAAAAGGATTGATCATCCCAGAAGCAAAAACCTTCCAAAGCACGCACCCTTCCATCGCCGCGTTTCGCCGCGGCGAAAGCCGAAGTGAGATATCCGGCCCCCCGATGGAAAGGATGGGAAAGCTTCTTGTAGCGGAAGGTGGGCTACGTTCCCCAGGAAGCTGCTTCTACCGGCGTTCGCATAACCGGAAGGTTGTAGATAGACGGTGAGTGCGAGCTGCTGAAATGGACGAATGCAGTTGCAAATCCCACTCGCAAGGCTTCTATGCACGTCATCGCGGCGTGAGTGTCTTAAGACTTTGTCCATAAGCGGTGGATCCCGAGTTGAGGAAAGAACTGCATGCCTTGGTCGAAATCGAGATCGATATACTCGGTTGAGGGAGATCATCGGTCTCATGAGCATGTCCAAACTCTGCAAACAGGAGGGCCTCTTCAAGTTCGGCGTGAAATCAGAAATGACAGCGCAGAGTCCTGTCAAAATGTATACTTGGAAGCGTTTTCATCCATCTTGCAAGTCCAATCAAAGGTTTTTGCGTTGATATTGGACTTATATTTGCTCCATATCATTTCCTTCTCCTGTCAAAATCTGCATCCGTTGCGGCAGAAATCTCTTGCTTGTGCTCGGGAAACCCGAAACGCATCCTTAATGTTCCTTGACTTGCTTTCAGAAGACGTTCAACGCCTCAAGGGCCCGCCTGCTTCCTACGACCTCCATTAATACATGCTGAACGACCGAAGAGAAAAAAACAAAACAGGAGAATATACAGAGTGGAACGGACAACGCAGAAGGCGAGCGTGGGGTTTCTCCTTACCTCCGTGTTATTCTTCCATACTCCCACACAGCCCCGGTCGGCCACGCGTCACTTTCGCGTTTTCCGCCCCCAGTTCTCATCCGGACGCGTTGGGTAAGCGAAATCGTGCTGGACAAGGCCTCATAATAAAATTTTCGCGGAGATAGTCGCTCGTCCGTGCAGGAGGAGCGGAATTCACAGGGTGGATGATCCCATTGGGACCCCGAGTTGAATATCCCATCGTTATACTCGGACCTGTACGCGTTTTGTGTTGTGTTTGTCTGGCTCTCGGACATGTTTACCGCAACGTGTTTTAGGATCCCCCGTGACATGTACTTGGAAGCCCAAGCGATTCAACGCGTGGAGAGCAGGTCAAAGACAGGCGATGATGTTCTAACATAAGGGCGCGGACTCCGCTGTTTGAATGTGCCGGTTTGGTTAGACCTTGAAAGCAAGAGGACGGGACGCGTCAGTTTCGCGTTTTTGAGTTTTGTCCGAGACCTTTTTTTCGGACACATGCGCCTTTTGGAAACTCATAGTTTGGGACCACATGAACACCGATATAGGCAAGGAAAGGCCGCTGACGCAGTGGACGGGGCTTCGTTGTGTCCGGCACATAGAAAGGCGCGAGTTTTTTCGGGCGGAGTTTGAAACGCGTCCATTTTTTTGCTTACGCGCCACGCGTTGATCTCACCCGCCTAAGTCGGGTCCAAGCACCAAAACTTACAACACCACTTCCGGCACGCCTCTCCTGTTCAAAACTACGATAAAACCGTATATATGTAGCCCCGCCCGGCTAAATAAATGGTGGCGTTGCCAATTTCGAGCGTACTCAACAGACGTCTCTAAACACTTCGGCCTTGGTGAGACTTCCTCAATGCAATGAAGTGAGGCTCTATCGAAAGAGTCACAGCTAAGGCGGATGAGAACAAAAACGGGTTGCAATAACCAGGAACCTGGCTTGTCGGACGAGGGGGGTATTCATCGCACACAGGTTCTGTTGTGCTCTAGCATGCATCCATTAGAAGTCGCGAACACTGTCCTCACTCACTCATACAACTGTCGCTTCAATGTCGTTTGAGGATGCGCGCACGTGACCGTTGGTTTAAATGTGTGGCTTGGGTGATCCCGATCGCCGCGTTTGCGGCCAAGGAAGGAGTGTCACACACGGCCGTCAAGCCGCGCCGCCCCGTCGGCCGTGCGGAGAGTGAAAATGCTCAGCCATGCGGACGGTGAGAGTCAAGTCACAGAAGAAGCCTCCGGGGGGAGACCCATTCGGAGGGGGCGGGATTTTCAACAGCAGAGCAGTCAAAGTTCTCAAATTCACAACGGACGCGCACAGCCTCCCGACATGGTGGACCGCAACCTTCCCCCGGCCGCTCACTTCCTCCCGTGTCATATGAAGTCACGGACCCCCCCTCTTGAGGCGGGAGAGAAGCCTCCGAGGGACACAGCGCAGAGAGACAAGCAGCAGGGAGGGAGGAGGACAGAGGACAACAACAAAAGACGCTTAACTCAAAAGACGGCCGACCATCCAACCTGCCCCTCCCTTGACCAACTCGCCGCAACACTCACAACAGGTACGTATGTGTGAAGAGACAGAGAGACAGAGTGAGAGAGTAGCAAGGAATATGGGCGGGAACTACACGGGGCGTAGGGACGGGATGGGGGAAGCCGCTCTTACATATAGTGGGCGTTAGGCTTGGCAGTCCCCCCCAATTCTTGCTGGGATCTTACTAGCTGGAACGAGAGCACCAGCGTTGGGCAGCAAACGACATAGAATTGCCACACCTGCACACGTCCTTCCAACTATTATTCTTGGCTGACCCTTAAGATTGTCTTCCGCCTTCAGCATTCACAATCGTCGTGGGAACGTTTCGACAACCACCCGCGATCTATCCCACACTTCACAACACAATGTCCCCAACAAAACGGACAATGAAGGCTGCGGCTTTCTCGCTTTTCGCCCTCGCTTCTGGAGTTGCCGCTGCTGATGATAAGTCGGTAAGTTCTGTGAGCGGAAGCGTGGGTGTGTGTTACAAAAGTGAGGTCGATGATAGAAAGCATACTCACTTCTCCCTCCCACAGCGCCCAAGCGAATGCATAGCAGTGGACAGCTCATCAACATGCGCACCCTTCGCGGCCGGCCACTACATCAACGCCACATATCTCGGACTCGTCTACGGTCTCGACAAGCCCATCCCCGATGCGGCCTACTGGGACAACCTCGTCAAGACGGTTACTTCAGGCAGCAAAGAACAGGCCGCCATGTGGACCAACTGGGCCCAATGCACCGGCTACAAGGGCCAGCCTATCCAGTACTACCGCTCATATGTCTGCCTCACCGATATCAACTACTTCTCGCAAGGCTGCAACCCGGGCTACAAGCCGCCTTCCAAATCCATTTGCACGAATATCTGCGAATCGTACGGAAGCGCGGTCAGCACGTTGATTCAGGACGAGGAGATCTGCCCAACGCGGTTTGGTGATGCTAGCACCCCGGCCAGCGTGTATGAGGAAGTGAGGAACCGCAGGAACAATGCCCTGCAAGGGTCAAAGACTTGCTCGGCGCTCGCCGCTGCATGGGAGAAGGATGGGTACAAGAACAATGCCAGTGATTGCCAATACGGTACCGAAGATGACCACACCTCTTGCGGTGAGTTCCGATATATATATCGTCGATTGACATACTGCCTTGTCCATGTTGACTGATTCTGTCCCTCTCTCTCTGATAATAGGCTTCGCTGGTAATGCCGAGATTGCCAACTACTACTGCACAGACTACCCCACCGACCCCTGCTGCAAACGTCTCAAGGGCGGCCGCAACGTCGACTCCAACTCCAAGCCGGAGTCCAACTCGAACTCCAACTCCACCACCTCTGCCGGCCTCGACCAATCCAACGCAGGCACCAAGGCCGTCGCCGCCGCCGCTGACGTCCAAAACGATATCAGCGCAACCGCCGCGGCCGCTGCCACCGGTTCCGAATCCTTCGCCTCTAAAAACAAAATTCCCCTCGCCATCGGCGGCTCCCTCGTCGGCATCGCAGCCATCGCCGGCGCCATCGTCGGCACCCGCCACATCAAAGCCAAAAACTCCAACGGCTCCCACGCCCCGCGTCCGCGGGGCAAGATGACCGCGGGTACCGCTGTCCCCTTCCTCGCACCCGACATGAAGGACACGAGCAAGGACCGCACTGCGGCGGATGGATCGACGAGCACGAAGCATAAGGTTGTGTACGATTATACGCCGCAGTTGATTGATGAGTTGGAGTTGGCGAAGGATGATGTTGTGGAGGTGTGGGCTTCTTATGATGATGGTATGTACTGCGAGTCGTGTTCCTTTTGTCTTTGTGGAGTCATAACATGTATCTGACCGAACTCTTTTCTCTTCTGATTCTCTCATAGGCTGGGGTAAAGGCTTGAACACCCGCTCAGGCAACAAGGGAACTTTCCCAATGGCCTGTCTTGAACCCATCTCGGAATAAAACCCCGCCCTCACTCGCTTGAATGATAATGTTCTGTAATCTTAGCGTCGTCGATACGTTTTGTTTTTTTCTCTCTTGTATCAATCCTTTTTCGCTTTTTGCGCAAGAAAGACCACCCAACCCATTGTATAAATAATTCATAATCGTATCCGTGCAGAAATGTGAGGAGGCCCCTCGGTTGGAGTTGAGCGAAGCGCCGTGCGAGAAGGGGATTGTGTCCGCGCCGTTCGGACTTTACCACGAACGAGAAAGAACACCTCTTCGGACCCCCTTGTTGCTTGCTGCCCATTTCGCACTTGATAACACGAGATAGATTATGCTCCGCCAATCACCACCTCCCCACAGCATCTCCCCGGCACCCCCACCGCCCCTCTCCCCCGCCCTAGCACCCCGCATCAAGCTGGAATTCGACCGGGATGGATTCTGCGTGATCCCCAACGGTACCGTATACCATCCCCCACCTTCACCCCCACCCCCGTTCGCAGCTCACGCTGTCCCCACCCAGCGATCACAGAGGATGATGTGGATCTGCTGAGACGCGAAGCCGACGCGTTGTTCAATGCAGCAGACGTGGATGTCGTTGCTGAATTGGGGTGTATTGTGCGTCACATGGTCTTCGTGGGCTGGCATGATTGCGCGCGAGGAACCTCACACATGCGGTACGATTTCCGGCACAGATCGAGCCGGTCCCGGATGCGCACCGCGGAAGCCGGGTAAGGGTGGAGAGGGAGGTGTATATGGCGGCGAGGCGGGAGGGGGGTGCTGACGATGAGGGGAGCGATAGAGTTTTTGAGAGGATGGTGTGTGGGACCCTCGCGGGGTATGCCCGGGCTGTCCTCCTCCCGTCACCGAAACCCGGACCCCGCTTGGAAACAATCATGCTCGTAAGTTGACTCCCCGCTCTTTTCCCCTCCCCCATTCACTGTACGCGAAAACTCACATGGTGGGGGCGGGTTTGGCCTCGGGGGAGTATAACGAGCAGTATATTGTCAAGCCGCCGTTCCAGGGGGCACGCACGGCGTTTGGGTGGCATCGGGATGGGGAGTATGTTCGGGACGAGCAGCG
Source organism: Fimicolochytrium jonesii (assembly GCF_025526975.1). Taxonomy (NCBI): domain Eukaryota; kingdom Fungi; phylum Chytridiomycota; class Chytridiomycetes; order Spizellomycetales; family Powellomycetaceae; genus Fimicolochytrium; species Fimicolochytrium jonesii. The sequence goes on from NW_026515678.1 coordinate 729,488, forward strand.
AGGGGGCAGCGTGGCGTGCTGGGTCGCGCTCGATGATGTCGACGAGGTACAGTGCAGTACGTCTCATCTCCTCTCTTCTGCCCCCAATGGCGGGAGGAAGAGCTGCATGTTAAACCCCCACCCCGGTTTGTGTGTCCCCCAGACGAATGGAACACTGCACATCCAGCCCTTCACGGCCCCCCACTGCACCCACCAACCACCGATCGTGACCATCCGCGCCCAGGCTGGGACAATGGTCATACTCGCCTCGCACGTCATGCACTGCAGCACGCCGAATCTGTCGCGCCGGTTTCGGATGTGTTTTATGCCGCAGTTCTTCGTGCGTGGTGGGGGGGAGGGGGAGGAGAGGCAGGGGGATGCGGAGGGGAGGGAGGGGGTGGGGTTGGCGATTCCCTGTTGACCATTTAGAATAGAGGGGAAGACGGGTGGAGGGAACGGAAGAGGTGGTGGTCTGGTGGATATATACGAAACGGCGTATTCGCCCGCTTTTTGGGAGTTGGATATGTGGAGTAGATGGTTTTGCTCTTCAGATCTGGATTGGAGGCACGCCACACAACAGCAGCAAGAACGCTCCACAGTCCCGGGCCAAGTCATATTCCTCGTGCGGGAATGCGCCCATCGCACATCGGCATTTCGGAAACAAGGAAGGGTCGTCTCTCCGGGTCGGGTTCGGAGCTTCTCCCCATCGCAAAGGGGAGACGGTTTGGAAAGATGTAGAGAATCGCAAAACATTCGCCCCGTCGATGGTTTTCGAGAACTGTCACCAAGAGGGCCCGTACGCGTCGCGCAAGTGTTGGTTTCTGGGTGGTTTGGTTGAAATCTACCGGTACGGTACGCAGGAGACATTGCGTTGCTGGCATGCCAGCGAACATATCACGCGGAACGAATTGTCATCGTCGACATGGAAGACTCGATCGACGCTCCGTGGGGTTTTCCGAATAGGTTTCTCGCGTCGGTTTGCCATAGAGGCATATTCCGTGACGCAGGCGGGACTGATCAGAAAAGGAGACGCATCCAGTACATCGATTCCTGGGATGGTTGTATTTCGGCACCGTGCAAAAGCACTTGCTTAATGCTGTTTCCGAGGCGATCGGAGGGAGTCTCGAGTGGTGTATCTGCCTCCTAGAAGCGGAAGGAGGGCAGTGCCAGTAACTGCCAAATACACCAGGCTATACAGACAACATCAACCTAGGCGTTGAATGCCTGTAATCCATTCCGACATTTCAAACAGCGGACTGTGCGCGCCGAATTCATGAAGGTCGCTGTGCAGCATGCTGCGACCTTACCTTTTCAACTCTGCATTCCCTCTCCATCCGCCCATTTGCTTTCTTGTGACTTGATTGCTCAGCCAGGCAATGGTTCCTGTTTTCTCTCCATGTTCCTCTTCGCTTTCACCTGCACGCCACTCGGAGTATCCGAGAACCCCATCCACACAACATGCCAACCCCGCGCGATGCCGTCGCTCCCTTTCCCACCATGCATGGACTTTCGCAACGATGTCGGTTTTTCCGCGCGAGGCCCAAGTTACTCCCCCCAGCCGTGGAAGAAGTATACACTGACCACCAGGAGGCAAAAAAGCTCGACGATGGATTCAACTAATGTACAGTCTTCAGTAGTGGCGACTGGGAAGGGGTGTTACCCCCAAGGCAGAAATGCCACATTGGCGCGTGTTTTTGCGAACACTTGCCTGGCTACGGTCAGCGAATGTGTAGAGGATCTAGTGCCGCCATAAGAAAATATACATTGTGCTCGTGTAATACATACTGTGCGCAAAAATATTCCTTCCATAAGGGAGTTTCCAATTGTTGTTGGCAGTAGGTGGCGCTTCATCTTGAAAGCCATCGAACGAGCGGGTTTGGTGTGAAGGCGGAGGTCATATTGACCCGCTTATGTAAACGCGTCTCCGCCCATTTTGCGTTTTTGTTGACGGGGAGCCCGATGTTTGCTCTGCTCGACGTAACAATCAACAAGCTACGTACCCAATAAAGCAACACCTTGACATAAAACTTGGGCTAATTTAAGGTTGGCAATGGAAGCGTCCTGAGTTTCTGCTATTGCAAAACGGCATTATATCGTATCCACACGTACCCATCACCCGACCAACAGGACATGTCCGGCGTGGCTTCCTTTCAAAATCCCTTACGTTCAGCGTTCAACTGTTTCCCACATCCTCCTCCTGCTCGCCTTTCAGAAACCTGCTTTCTCAACCTACATCGCTCGAACGGCAGAGGATGGTGCACACCGCGGGACGTTGGGCTGCACGCCCGGGGCTTCAACGCATTTGCTTGCTGTGGATTGGAATGGTGACTTTGCTCGCGGGCACGGCAAATGCGGAATTGGCAGGGCTCACCACGCTAGATGCCGATGCCGTCTTCAAGACGACTGCAGCTCGTAGGTCCCATTCATTCGCGGTGCGTATTTGGGGGGCCATTGCTAATTGGAGGGGAATGATTGTCCCAGCCATCAACTTTCTTGCATACTCAAGCTCTGCAATAATGTCGTACGGGGATGCTCAATATGCCACTTGGTATGGGAACAATGGCAACGGCACGTACCAGGTATGTGCGTGGTGGGGTTCACATCCATGAAGGCACATCCGAATCAGTTTTACTCATACATGTATATCAAAATCCAACCATCTAGGGCATGATTGCCAGGCGAAGGCTGCATCCCGTGGGCAACTGGGAGATCACTACTCTGCCATTCAGCATAACTTCGTCCGGTTTCGCCGACTCCCGAAACAGTCTCTCGATGGGAATCTCCCCCGGCGATGGCCGGATCCATATCACGTGGAATTTGCACGACTCGAAGTTGTATTACCTTGCGAGTGAGCAAAATATGGTCAATCCGGTGGGAATAGCACGGTCCTGGACCTCAAGCAGGTTCAACAGCCCCCGCAACGACCTCTTAGGTTTGGTCATCGAGAACAACATTGCCTATTCATACTTTGTGGCCAGCCCAGTTGGCAACCTTCAAATGTTCTACCGCGTCGGTAGTTCTGTGAACGGCACGCTGAATTTGGCCGAGTTCAACGGCAGCGTGCCGACCAATACCAGTTGGACCAGACTCGGCCAGATCGCATCAAGCACCTATGGCACCTACACAACGCCAAGTGGCAAAACGAGCGGCCCAACCGATACCAGGGCCTTCTTCATGCACGGGGCCACATATTCCACCACGAACGGCAAACTGCACATCTACGGGACTTGGCGGGAGGGGAACAGCAGCTTGCAGTGTTCTAACACCGGTGTGGCAAACCACGACACCGTCTACGTGAACTCGGCCGACTACGGGAGAACATTCAGAGCTGCCAGCGGGTTACTGATATCCACTACTGGGCAGACCACGGGCACGCTTACGGTGGACGATGCGAGTACGATCATTGATACCTTGGGCCCCGATTACGGGCTTACGAACCAAGAGTCGCAGGTCGTGGACAGCAAGGGGGCGCCTTTCGTGTTGATCTCGTACGTTCCCGGCCGGTTCACCTCCTGCGTGACCGATTTCGTAGCAAATCGAACCTCCTACGCTCGTAACTTCCTCATCCGGAAAGTCGGAACCAACGCGTTCAACAAAACGGAGATCCCGTTCGCCCTGAACTCCTCGATGCGCTCCCAGCTGGTCCTCGACAAGAGCGATAACGCGTATGTTGTGAGGCCGGATTTCAAGATCCTGCGCGCCACGGCCGCGTCGCTGTATAGCGATTGGACCGTCCTGTTCAACTTCGCAGACGTTTCCGTATACCCGTTCAGCGAGCCTACGATCGATAAATCACGAGCGGCTTCCGACCAGATCCTTTCCATTCTATTCCAGACCCCGAACGGAATCCAGGTGGCGGATGTCGCCATGAAGCCTAAGGAAGTTTAGCGATAGGGATGTTTCTGCTTATACCCCGGTTTTCCTTTTCTTCTTCTGTTATTTCTTTTTTGCAGAGTTTAGTTTAGACATTTAGCACATCACGGTTAGCTCTCGGTTTGGCCCTCGTTTTGCGTGGTAAACATGCTAAGCAAACCCTTACATCGGGCCCCGTTCAATTCTTAACTCAGCCACCCATAGGTGTTTGTTAAACAGACACTCTCATAACCTTTTGTGTTCCGATGGACCCATTCCCGCTGCAGCCGTTCGCAAAGGGCAACGGAAGCTGGTATGTTCAACATAACGCGTCAAGGGAAAGGCCAGTGCTTATGCCAACGCGTTCAACAGCAGAGGACGCAACTGGACCCAACGCGAAACTCCCACGTTCGAACTCAGACACAGCCGTATGCCAAAATGCACGCCCCAACCCCTCACTCTCCCATATGGTGTCGAGCGGAGTGGCAACAGGCGGTCAGGGGCAGCGGACCGTAGTGCCGCGGGAAAGAGCGGCGGAGCAGGTCGCGCGGACGAGGGGTAGGTCCATGAGTGCCGGGCGGGGGCGCAAGAGAGCTGTGTGCCGGCGAGAGCGTGCCTCACAACCCATTACCGTCTCCATCTCCAGCACCCCTTCCCGCCCCACCGTACGCGCACCCACACCCGCAGATGCACAGCCGACGACGCTGCACATCCCCTCCCCCGCCGGCCTCCTCACTCTCCCCGTCCACCGCAACCTTTGGCACCTGCACCTAACCATCCACCCGCTCACTGCGCACCATCTCACCGCACTGTCAAACTTCACGGCTCTGGGATTACTCAACCTGTCGTATACGGATGTGGATTTCGGGATGTTGCAAAACTCGTTGCGGGGGGTGGTGGTGTTCCGGCTGTGGGTTGTCGGTTGCGGGAGGCTTGTTGGTGGCGAGCGGACGGCGGTTCGCGGGGCCGAAGGCGGTACGGATGTTGGCGGTGAACCCGACATCGCCCAAGCCGACCGTCGCGGATTCCTCCTCACATCCCTCCCGCGCATCTGGTCGCTGGACGGCGTCGTCGTCACATGGCGTGAGCGGCGGCTGTGGGGCGCCTTAGCTGAGAGCTGTGGATATGCTATCGCTCGAGGTGTCAAGGCGGGTGTGAGGTCCGCGGCTCAGGGCGTGGGGCTCGCCGTACGCAGCCGGTTTGTGGATCTTGTGCGGAAGGAGTTTGTGCCGTTAGAAAGGGGATGGCATGCAAAGGAGAACGACGACCGCGTGGACCCGGTGTTGTCGGCATCCCAGCAGGCAAGAATCACTTCGCCAACGGCGCATACCCTCCTCGCCACCCATCCGCACAACTTTACGATGGGTGTCGAGGAAGATCTTGCCCGGTTACGTGTGCTATGCAAGGATGTGGAACTTTCCTTACATCAGTCGGGACTGGATGTGGACGGGCTTGTGACGGAGGTGGTATTGGGTGGTGATGATTTGGGGAAGATCAAAGAGGGAAGAGGGGGGACATGGATAAACACGCCGGGGATCACCACACGGACAACGTTACTGCTGCTTCTCCTCGCATCCTTCTTCCCGAAAGCTTTTTTGAACGTCCAGTCCACGTTCGAGACTCTTTTCGGTGCCGGTTCAGATCATGCAGCCGGCTACGAGGATGACGGTGCCGGGGTTGAAGATAGAGAAGGGACGGAACGCCACTGGACAACCACTCTCGCAAGTCCCATAACTTGGTGTGTGCGCGACCGGCTCGCCTTGCTGGGTCTCCTTGTTGCAAGGGGGTGGATAGATCACGAGAGTGGTAGGTATCTGTTTCCCTAGTTTCTCGTCGATTTTTTCTCACCTGCACTTCATCCTTTTAAACCACCAGAAACATCCAAAAACCCGCATACCCCCCTCCTCCCGGCGAACAGCCTGCACGCCATTACCCGCTTCTCGCAAGTTGTGCTCGCTTCCACTCTAGCTCACACTGAGGCTGGCGCTGCACCAGTCACGTCGACGTCGATGGGTGCTCGGCCAGCTTCCGCAGGTAGAGGCGCGTCGGCACATAGGGGCCACGCAGTCAAATCTGTATCACATCCCCGGGCGTCTACACGCACCGAACCAAAATCAACGGACACACCCAAACCAACCACGCTCTACATCCCACAGCTGCGGATATACACCCACCGCCGCGCTCTGGCACGCCTCCAGCTGGACATTTTACAGTTATGCTGCCTGGATGAGCGGAACGATCCTTCACATAGTCGCAACTCCCAGGACGCCAATGAGAATGACGGAGGGGTCGGTGATACGAGCATCGCAACGTCATCAGCGACGACAACGAGTGCCCGCGCCGCCGATTTTCTGACGCGGGTGTTGGGACCCCTCAGCGTGGTCTTGGAGCGGTCCGCCGGCGTGCTCCTCGCACCCGCCCGACCCACGAAGCGAGGGAATGCGGGGCAGGCGAAGGCCCACATCCAGCAGAAGGTGCCAGGCGGACAAGTTGATCGCGCCGGATTGGAGGTCGGCGGAACCGCAACCACGCACCCGAATCTGCAGCCCACCCCGCCCACCTCCCTCAATCGGCCGCCCAATGCCACCTCATCCGAGACGCTGCGGAATCAGATAACCAGCTTTGCATCCGAATGCGCACTCGCGTCCACCGCCGTCGCCGCGGGTCTCACCGCCGACTCACGACACGCGCACGCGGACCTGTCCACGACGGCGCTGGCGCTGCAGATGAAGTTTCGCCTGTGCTGTTTGTGTCAGCGGGTGTTGGATGGCGGTGGTGTGGACGGGGATGATAGCGATGATGAGGGCGGCGATGGTGCGGGGTGCGGTGGTGATGACGGAGACATTTGAATGGGTCAAGATGATATGTTTGGTTTGCCCACACGAGCCATTACGCCATCTTGTGGAAAGTGGATATGGTAGGCGTTGTGGTTGTGTAAGTAGGATGTAGGGAATCGGGGAGGACTCGGTGAACAGAAAGGGAATGAACGTGCGACGCTTCCCCGTTTCCCTCCTCCCGTATCTCTCGTTTGCTCATGAGCGGCGACCCTTTCCATATGTACGTCAGCAGCCGCCCAATTTCGACAGCGCGGATCATGTCAATTCCGGGGGTAAAGACGGCATCTTTTGTCGTGCAGATCGGGTTTTGAGCCCTCTCGAAATACGTCTCCAAATGTATGGGCACTGGGACTTTTTGGCAGCTATCGTCGGAAAGGGTGCGCTATCCCATCGTCTGTAGATGTATTGTATTCAGGACACAGTTACGAAGGAAAAAGTCAGCCTTCTGTAGCAAGACACTTTACAGCGTAGCATGACATGTGAGGGGTGTTCTCCAGTTTGGGCATGGAATGATCCGCGCGCGCGTCGCCCAACCAGATTCACCACGGAGGCCTCCATTCCCTCTGACAGTCTGTGACCGAACAAGAAGGATGATGTCAACGTGACGTCAGCGGCTTCCAATTCAGGAGAAACGCGCAACATACACCACGGAGAGAGACTTAATAGTGACCTGCATCCAAGGCTCATCCGCGTGGGACTTCATAACAGTCCGATGAGGGCTAAGCCTCAACGAAGGGTCATAACATGCAGTAGGTGGCCATGGCTCGAGAGTCGAGATCGAGAGAACGGAAGGAAGGAGAAGGGAGAATGACCGCAAACTGACGCCGCCATTCCGTCACATCCTGCCATCGCACTACTACTGAGACAGACCCCTGGAAGTATGCATGTACTTCCCACCCAGCCACCCCACCCACTGAGTGATGATATTAGGGTTACGGTACGTCGTCGTTTTGCTGTGTACTATTTCGATGTGACTTTTTTTGTCATCCACCCTGCGCAATAATAACAATATCGCCGAGAATCCCAATCCCTCCTCCCACTTCCCTTCCTTCCCCTTCCCCTTCCGGTGGGTGTGGTGGTGGTCCTTTCCATTCGGTGTGCGGCTTAGCAGCTGGGGGGTTTGGTTACTCCCACTTGCCCCCTGTCGAATATCATCCTTTCTCGCTGCAAAATATTTATAAACGCAGCACATGCGCACGGGGCTTGGCTGCCGACAAAGAGAGTGAGAGAGAGAGAGAGAGAGTGACAGGAAAAAGAGCCAACTGATCAGCAGCAGCAGCGGGGCCCCCTCCGTCCGCATATTCACACGTACCACTGGCAACAGTCGTGTTCCGCAGCCCTCCCTCCCGTCATCGGAGGCTCATCCCATTTCCACTAAGAAAGGCTCAGAGGGCGGCGGGAGATCTCGTTTCTCGTCCTCCCATTCATTCAGTCAACGCGTGAGTGGCATGGAGAATACTTGTTTTCCGTCCGTCTTCGAAGCCCCCCAAGCCCATCCCAATGGATATCTAGATACCTATTCATCTCACCAAATAATCCCACCCCTTTTTTCCCAACTGCCCACAACGCCTTTGATCACTGTCAAAATAGCGCACGCTGTATACGCATCATCCCCTCCGCACTGCCACACGGAAGACTCGATATTACTATATTCTGAACAGACTGCATCGTTTTAGGGGACGGATGTCGCTTCGTTTCCCTGCTTCCTCTCGTCCTTTCGCCTCTTCCAAATCGCTTTTTTTTCGGACGGATCTTTGCGACATCGAGACATTTTGAAATACCTCTTTCTCCCACGGGATCTCGACGGAAAGGAAGTGTCGGCCGCCATCACCCCCTCTCGCCTTGCTGCGATCCCTTACGTCGTAGTCGCCATCTCTCGCTCGTTTCGCCGTCGTCGCCGGGCGGTCCTGGGAAAGCAAAAGGCACAGATCTCGCACTGTCGTTGGAAGTTTCCGTACATCTCGTCGGGTGTCCGTTGGGGAAGGAGGCAGCAACGTTTGACATTCCGAAAAGGTAAAGTGCCCAGTATTCATCCCACCCCTCGTGTCGCTGCCGTCCGCATTGATCTACATGCAATCGACGCTTACTGTGCTGCCGTCTCGTCCGGGTTCATCTCCCAGATCAATCGACACCTTACCGCGCACCCCAACATCCACCCAAATGCCTTCAGCAACAGTAATGCCCCCACCACCCCCCCTCCCCGCCTACACCTCCTCTCCCTCCTACACCCCCTCCAACCACACAAATCAACCACCTATCGCAGCCGCCGCCTCAACATCCCACGAATCCCAGAATCATCGATCAATTATCCTCGACCATCGCCATATGAGTCATACGAACGAAATGGGGTCGATGTCACCTGGGAAGATTCCGAATCAAAAAGGTGTTAATGCGGCGGGAAAGAGAGGACATGGGGAGATGGTTGGGGATCGCGGCGCGAATGGAAATGCGAACGCACCACCACCTCCGTCGACAACACCTGCGTTAACGTTAACGTCCACATCGACGTCACAGAAGCTGTACCAACTCCCGTCGTTGTCCTATATGCTCAACGGGTTGAATTCTGAGGGTGGGGATAGGGAACGGACGCCGGGCGTGGACAGACGGCCAAGAACGCCTGCCAATGTGAATGGCCACGGCGATGCGGGAGACGCGGGACGGTCATCGAGCGCCACAGCTGCCAACGGCTCGCGGTACGGTCACGACAACGGGGTGGGAAATACCAACGGGACCGCAAACGGGGCAGCGGGGCCGATACCGATACCGATACCGATGCCGAGTTCATCAACATCATCGACGTCATCCTACCCGTACTCATCCGCACCGACGAATACCATTTCGGCAACACATCCGCCGCGGGCTTATCAACCCATCGCGTACCCGCAACCCCTACCCGCCCCCCAACAACGAAGATCGCCGTCGGTGCCCACGTTGACGTTGCCGAGTTCTGTGGCGGCGGCTGTTACGACTGTTCCAGGGAATGTTGGGTACGCGCGGGATCCGTTCTTCGCGACTTCGTCCGCGGGTGGGAATACGATGGCGGCGACGTCCGTGGTCCCAACACCGGCGTTGAATGGCGCTTCGATCGGTACCGAGTTTCGGCGGTTTTCGGCCGACGACACCCGCGCACGCCTGTTCGACCCAGCGAACCTCAACCCGAATCATGTTCCGACCACTGCGGGTATGGGAGACGAGACGGAGGCGTACCGCCGGATCCTTCCCCCACCCACCTTCCATCAACAGCAAATTCAGCAACAGACCCAGCAGGCCAATCTCGGCAACCACCCCATTTATGCGAACGCGAATGGGCTGCAGCAACGGTCGGCGTCGGTTGGGGGGCATGTCGCGCAGATGCAGGTCGACGGCGGGCAGGGGAGGGGTGCGGGTCAGGGACAAGGATACTCTGCACCACAACAACCGCAACACCAGCTCAATGCGCTGAATGCATATAACCCTCACCAACCGCCGCAATCCGCAGAATACGACCCCCGCCGACGGGATGCTCCCCTCCAACAACAACCACAACAGCGGTACACCAACGGCGAATATGATCCCACCCGCCCGCCGACGCGCATCCCTGTGTCGGTCGCCGCGGGACATGTCCAGGGCGGCCAGGAATATGAGATGCAGAGACGACGGTCGGACGCGTATGCAAACGCGTTTCAGCAACAACCGCAAGCACAGCAGTTCCAACAACAACAACAACAACAGCACTTTGTCTACCCCCAGCAACAACAACATCAGTACGGTCATTACGGCGTGGCGTATCAGAATGAGCAGGGGGCGTATCACCCGCACCAGCAGCAACCTCAACAGGGGTACAATCCACACTACCTCTACCCACCGCAACACAGCCAAGACCCCCACCAACAACAACCCCGCACAGCCCGCAGCGACAGCCACGTCTCCGTCGTCGTCTCCGATCCCATTTCCCCCGCCGCCGTCACGTCCAAAGAGGATTCCTCCTACCCCCCGGTCCCTTCCGGACCCGTCTACGGCCGATACCCACCACCACCACCACCACCACCACAGCAGCAGCAGCAGTATGGGTATGATATGCAGGCGCATCATCAGATGCAGGGCGGGTTGTTGGATGTTCCGAGGTATCAGGGGTATCAGCATTCACAGCAGCCGACACCGCATTCGTCGAGCGCGGAGGACGAGAGCGGGAGGGTGGGGCGGGGAGGCACGTTCCCGCGGCCGCCCCCGATCATCACCACCCATTCCACTCCCCCCGCCCCATCCTTAAGCACCGCCGGGCGGTCCCCTTACTCCGCCACCTCCACCTCCAGCACCGTCGACAGCCACACCCCGAACCCCAACTCCTTCTCCTCCACAACAACAACAAAACCCCCAAAACCACCCCGCCTCTACACCTGCCCCTCCCCGCACTGCCCCAAAACCTTCACCCGCCGCTACAACCTCCAGTCCCACATGCGCTGCCATTCCGGCGAACGCCCGTTCGTCTGCAAGTACTGCGCGACCACGTTCAGCCGGAAACACGACCTCCGCCGCCACTGCCGGAGCCTGCACACCGAGGAACGGCCCCACGCGTGTGGGTTCTGCGAGCTGAGATTCGCACGGAGTGTGAGTATCCCGTCTATTTTCGTTCATGCATCGCTTGTGCGGTTTGTGTTTGTGTGCGGATATGCTGATTAACGCATCGCCGGATTTGTGATATGATAGGACGCGTTGAAACGACACCTCGTCACCGAATCCCGCCGCGCTTCCACGACGCACCCGCCCTACCCCCCCGCGGCGTCCACCACCACCGCCCCGCGCGCGCGTCCCTCGTCCGCCACGCATTCGGAGGGACGGTCGCGGACGGCGAGCGCCGGGTCGATGACGGATGGCGACGGGGAGGGGGAGGACGACGGCGGGGGGAGTGATGCTTCGCGGTGACAAAAAAATTCAACAGACGTAGCATGGGGAGCCGACTGCACTGCACTTGCGTGTCCCGTTTTTGGAAACGAGGGGGGGGGAACGTTTTGGATGCATGTACAGTATCCGCCCCTTTTTCGGGGCGACGGATCGGAGTAGTTGTATATGCTGCATTATAATCATGACGGCCTGCGCTGTCCATACCCCGGCGCAGATCCGATCATCGGAATAAACATGTTGACGCGTGCTGACTGCGCTTATGTTTGCCGGCAGCAGATTTAGAGCTGTGGAAGCCTTGAGAGGGTGTGCTATCTAGTTTCTGCGATCTGCGTTGCTGTGGGTGGAAGGCGTGCTCCGCCAAGTCAGCATCAAGCATCCCTGTGGTAGCAACAGCCCAAATCCGCTCATCGGGGCCGCGGCGACTCCCACCACCCCGAGCGCCGTCACCGCCCATGCGATGCTATGCGGGATCTTGACAGGCCTCTTGGAAAGGTCACCCACGTCCTTGACATAGAGTTACATCAAATTTACAGCTATAAAAGCCGATACAGGATATTCTATTTTTCTATTCACTTTTCCTATCTGCATTGCTGCGGGGAAAAGGCGTGCTCCTCCAAGTCAGCATCCAATACCCTTGCGGTATCAACAGCTGGAACCTGCTCATCGGGCTGCGGTGACTCCTCCCACCCCCACCGCCGTCACCGCCCACGCGATGCTATGGGGATCTTGACGCGCTGCTCGGAAAGGTCGCCCACGTCCTTGACATAGACCTGCAAAGCCTGTCCGACTAACGCAAACGCCACGCCCGTGACCGTAAACCAGAACCCGTTGCTCTGCGCGAATAGCGACGCGGTCGGCGCCGTGAGGACCGCGGACAGGTTGATGTACCCCGAACGCACGAGGGTGAGGAGCGGGCGGCGTAGCGCGGGGACGAAGAGGGGCAGGAAGGTGTGGGTCAGGCCGGGGGTGAAGAACGAGTGAACTTGATGGACCGGAAAGGGGGCGCGGACTTGATGGAGATGTTGGTTGGGCGTTGGGGTGGGACGGGTGATGTTGATAATCAGGCCGCGGCTGCGATTGCACACCAAAGTGGGGTTGAGTGTTCTTTCTCAAAGAAAGAGGAGCGAGCGGGTTGCGTGTATTCATAGGGTTATAGTGGGGTGACCGGGTGGGCCAGTTAAATACACGTTGAAACGCATGCTCGGAACGCTGAGGCGGTTAGTTGTTGCTACGTACTATACGTAGCAGGCGCTCCTCCGAAGTACGTACACCGAAGCATCCGCTGCATGCAGGTATGGCAACGGGGGCATTGATGATGTTCCTTACTTACTTTTACCTGGAGATCTCAAGTATAATGTCAAGAGGCCTAGCGAATTGGGATGATGCGTCTGGCGGAAACCGGAAGCGGAGGCCGAAGCTCCGGTCGGAGGATGCTTGGAGTCAATTACGCGTCTGGACTGGACGCGTTGTGGCAGGCGCGAGAACACATCTCGTCGGAGGGTGTCGGAGGAGCCAACATGAACGTTCCATCAAAGGAAGCTTTGCTTGATCGATATCAATGGGTCCTTCCGAGAGGACTGCTGGAGATACGATGTATTTTTTCCTTCCTTCGTTATTCGGAAATTCTTTGTTTTCTTTGTTTCCTTTCCCTTAGTTGACAACGGACATTCGCTCCCGCCCCACTGTAAAAGGTTTGTGCGTCATCGGTGCCCTCCCTACTCACCGTATTCCCTCCTATAACACACTCCCAAATTACACCAACACAAAAATCCGTCTTCATTAGATCTGCAGCAATGATGAGTCCTATCAAGAATGTCATGTTGATTGGCGTGAGTGCTTTGAATTGTTGGCATCCTTACTTTTGCACCCCCAGAAAAACGAAACTCACACATATTTCTTATGTTTTCAGGCGGGAGGTAACCTCGGTCCCTCGATCCTCCAAGCCCTCCTCGACGCTCACTTCACAGTCTCCATTCTCGCCCGGGAAAGCTCCCAATCCACCTTTCCACCCACGGTCACCGTTCACCGCACCGACTATTCCTACGCCTCGCTTCTCGCCGTTTTCCAAGGCCAAGATGCCGTTGTATCGGCTCTTGGAAGCAGTGCACTGGAACACCAAAACGTGATCGTCGATGCCGCTGTCGGCGCGGGCGTCAAGAGGTTCATCCCCTCAGAGTTTGGATGTAACACGGTAAACAGGAAGGGCGCCGCCATCGTCCCGTTCTTTCAGGCAAAAGTCGATCAAGTGGAGTACTTGAAAAGGATGGCGGCTGCCCATCCTTCCTTTACCTGGAGTTCGGTGATCACGGGCGGATTTTTTGATTGGGTGAGCGAGGTTTTGCCCGCCCACATGCCCTTGACCGCACTCCCTCCAAAAGAGTGTACTGATGAAATCTCCTTGATGTATCATTTTCATGCAGAGTCTGAAAACAGGGTTCAGCGGGTACGATCTGAACAGGATGACGGCGACAATCTACGACGACGGCACCAGGCGCACGTCCACCAGCACTCTCAAAACCATCGGACTCGCCGTAGCGCGCACATTGCTCCACCCCGCCGAGACAGCAAACACATACCTGTACATCCAGTCGTTTGCCGTTTCGCAAAACGAGGTCCTTGCTGCGTTGGAAGCGGTCAAAGGCGTGGCATTTGCCGTGACACATCGCACGACGGAGGCGGCGCGCATGGAAGGGGCGCAGAAATTGGCCGCCGGGGATATCATGGCCGGGTATCTTGATCTGATCATGGCTGCGGTGTGCAGCCCTGGCACGGGGAATGATTTTGAGCAGGAGGTGGAAGGCGGCACGACCAATTCAATGCTCGGACTCCCAAAAGAAACGCTTGAAGAGGCCATCAAAGAGGCGTTGGCGTAGGGAACGACTACGTACGTGCTTTGGAATGTTAGCTAGATCTGGGGATGGTGTGCTTTGAGTATCTTCGACGTTAAATCTACATACGCTATCGTGGTCTACGTTGCAGTAACGACTTGCTAAACTTTGACAAGAAGAAGAAGGCGACCAGGAAATGTATGCACACGGCTGACCCGGTTAGCAGTGCCAACTCGTCGCCGGTATCCTGGGAGAAGCCATAGGAAGTGAATGCAACGGTTAATTCATCACCCATTCGCAAGGGGCTTTCATGAATGCCAAGTGCGGCAAAGTGCGGCCTGACTTACCTCCAGAAACCCCAGGACTGGCATCATCTGCATCAAGAGAGCGGTCGTATCGAGGACGACCAATGCAGTTACAATCACTATCAGCTCGCGACCCAGTGCGTGGACATTCACCGGTTCTTGCAGCTCTTTGCTTTGGCCCGTCATTGCAGAGGTGGCGGACGCTGTTATCGAATCTCCGTGCTTGCTGAGTACGGGCTGATCGCTTGCCGTTGACCATTGAGGGAGATCGCGGTGAATCTGGCGGAAGGTATGCACCATGATTATGGTGAGGGACGCATCCACGACGATGATGGCAAGCCAATGTATATACTGCATTTAACGAAAGGGGACGGAAGTGAAGGATGTCGTTAAAAGCCCCGCCCTCAAAGGAATGCGTCCCAAAGCTTAAAGATATCAAGACGTACCAAAAAGCTGCCGAACGCCCATCTTAGTGTCGGATGGTCGACCATGTACGGGACCCACAACAAGAAATGGCCCGTGTAACCCAGCACTGAGATGCACATGGCCCAGATGCGCAATCCCGGGACAATCTTGGTGGACCATCCCAGCACGGGAATAAACATGTCGAAGCGCTCCACCAACGTCAAAAAGTAGAGTCCGCCTCCAAAGTCCGACCCGAAATTGGACGCCGCCGTCGTCCACCAGTAAGCGCTCCACACGCTGTCGAACGTCCACTGCTGACAGCGGAGGTCACGCACGCAGACGACACCGATCGCGGAGGCTACGACATTGAGGATTTGCCCTGTTATCGCGAAAACGACCGTCAGGAGTGACAGATAGCGAAAGGGATGTCGAAGCCCTCCCCCGCTGGCGCCGCCCCACGCTTTGAGAGCCCAGACGAATCCGCCAACGCATAATATGATCGATATAACCGCCACGATGACGACACATATGAAGAAAGGGGACTTCCATGATGTCCCATCCATATTCGTGCCTCCAAACGATTGCGGTAAGATGAAATGTCTGCAGGCCAAACGCGGTCAAAAGAGGGGGATGCAAAAATGTAAGGGCAGGTGCAAAAAACTTCGGGGAATAAGGAAAAGGGACAGCAGGGATGCCGTGGCGTGTGTTCTTAAAGGACAGGATCAACCCATTTTCGTCAGATGCAGACTTGAACCGCGGGCGCACCGCCGGCGCACGTATCCCAGGAATGACAATGCCTGGTCACCAGGAATAGGCCTGCCGAAGAATGGGCCTCCGGTTAAGGTTCAGTTCCGCGACGAAGATTAAGGTTATTGGGCACGCGTTCACGGCGCCTTGACCAGAGAGGTATAAAAGAAACCTTGAATACTCCGGAAGACTTCAAAGATGGTGTGTACGGCCGGAAAAAGACCTTAAGCGTAGACTCTCGAATCAGAGCTTCAGATGGAAACGACGATCCTGTACCTGTAATGCTTTGCTCGCAAACGCCGGTCACAGGACAGATAGGGGCCGGGAAAACGCGATAACTCTTGAATAACATGCCGTTTCTATCTATAGCACCCGTCATCGGGGCTCCAATATGGTAACCGGGAGGCCCCAAGCTATAGTAGAGTTCACGCCGTAACCAAATCCTTTATTCTCGGGCAGCGTGATGAGACCTACCTGTGGTCCTGTATAACATTGACACCCGATGCTGTCGCACCTGCGTAATAGCCGCAATTAAGCGGAGTACCGGTAGGGGAATGCTCTTCTTAAAGGGCCTACTCATAGCGACATTTATGCAAACTTGGCGTTCGGCCGCCGGCGAATCGAATCTTCCTTAAGTGGTTGGCGTCCAAAGGCGGAACTTGAATGGAACCCTGGTTCTTTCCGGCGGAGTTGCAACCAGCCGTAAGTTTTGTTTGAAGGATCAAGAAAGCAAGCCGGACGCCCGCTCGGTTTCCCGACCGACGAGCGGTGAGCAAAATGTCGAGAGCACGGGAGGATGGTGTTCCACGCCAGCGCACGGCAAGTGTTGACATACTTCAGCGATGTCGCGAAGCAGGAACCATCCACCAGCCCGGGCCCTGAAGCAGAGGAGAATATGGAGGGCTGGGGCAACTGGCGGACGAGAATGGCCCGGCGATGCGAACTGATGTTGTGACATAGCAACGAGATCGGTATCCCTCGGGAGAACCGATGCGGACTTGACCTCAATTGGTACGTATGAGGAGGCAGTCGACGGCATGCATGATTCGATAGGTTGCCCGATGACAGGTTTCCGGCTGTCTCGGGAGCTTCCAACACCCACCCCCCAGGATCTCGGTAAGCCGCGGAGGAAATTCTCACTTGGGAGGAGGCAGGATAAACTATTCGATAAGCCAAACGGAAGGTCTCGGCAACCTCTCAATCAGCTCTCGACCCCAACTCAATCTACTAATTAATTGGGAGGTTGAATACCATAAGCGAGTCTTAGATTAGCACTGCGAAATTCACGCGAGTGCCCGAGGACAAACGGGGCGCACAGCGAACTGGATATTTCAAGTCCGTCATCATCCCAACTCCGGTTCAAACGTCTGCCGCTCTGCACGGCAGCCCTCCCTCCTCAATCCTCAACTGCTTGTGCGAACGTCAGCATGCCACCAACACAAACTACTGCGACGCCTCCCGAGAAGAGTGGCAGTGGTTCGCAAAACGCCGCTCATACCAATAGCCGGTTATGTTCTCTCAGCCCTGAAATTCAGGAACAGATCTTGACCTGGCTGTCATCAACAGACGACTGGTGGGCCGTAACAGGCAGCTGCCCTAGTCTAGAAGGGCTCCGTACTGCCCGAACTTTCATGCAGGTGCTTCGGAACCAATAGAAAACCATTGGCAACATTGCTGACTGGGTGAAAGGAAACCGACAACACACTGGGTCGTCGACACCCTTTTACCAAGTCTATTCATCGACGATATTCACGCCTCGGCAAACCCGCCTATTCTGTCCCTGAGCACTTTCCTCTTCCGCGGCGAAGGTTGTAAGAGTATTCTCGAATGCGCACTGAAAAAGGTGGTCACATGGCCACCCCGCGACAGAGACAACGAATCGCAGCGTTGCGTATCCACCGTCATTTGGCTGGATCTTCAGAACGATGTCATAGATTTTTTAATCAGCAGAGGCGTTTTCGAAGCGAGGAATCTTTACTCTGCGGCGTTTTCTCAAGCACACTTGAGGATCCTCGAAAAAGGCTTAGCGGACGGAGTAGCACCCGGCTACAGTCATATGAAGGGGGACACTTACTACAGCAAGGCCATTGACCTAGTCATCGCTTACGGACTGCCGCCAGACGGGAACACATTATTACGCGCTTGGCGCAATCCTGAGGCGATAAAGTACATTTTCGGGTGTATTACAACGGCAGGAAGGCGCTTGAATGCGGCAGACATGGCTGCAGCGTTCACTTCCGCTTGTGAAGGCTCCGATGTCGGCCTTGTGGAGTTTTACATAGAGCAGGGGGCTGATGTGAATCTGGCTTCCCACGAGCCTCCGTCGGTCCCGCTTGTGGCAGCTCTGAAATCTGCTTACAAGGGTTGGGACATTGTGGAGATCCTCATCGATCATGGGGCGAAATTTGACGATCCTGATATCTTGTTGTGGGCTATCTTCAGAGGAAACGAAGAATGGATTCGTCGCTTTATCGATTTTGGTGCACCTCTTTCAAGGCGGGCCTGCGAAGCGACCATGGCAGAGCCACTCGACCCGGAGATATTTCGCCTGTTATATTCGACTCCCGACGGAGCCAAGAATCTCGCAGACCCTAACATGCAGCACCTCATGATGTGGCAGGCAACCAAAAGAGGTCGTCTCAACTTCCTCAAGATGTTCCGGGAAGAGTTTGGCTGGGACTATTCGTCACCGGAAAACTATCAAATGCTGGTCAACTATGCGAAGGCCAAACCTGATGTGTTGGCGTATCTGGAACAAGATCGACCTGTGGCCGTATAGTGTAATAACGATGTACATAGTAGGTACATACATGCTGAGCGGAATGCTCGGAATATCGCCGCCCCAGAAATCGTGAGTAACAAGCCAGCTGTACGGGATAGTCCCGTTCGAGGAATTCCTTCCAAACCATTGGACTACCAGCCAAAGATACCAGGCCTCGGGCAGAAGTACATAGATCCAGCCATGTGCGCACTGTGAGGAAGAAAGCGAGACGTTCAACTGTCGTCACCAACAGCAGCAGCGTGGTCCTCGGAGACTTCGTTGGCACCGCCGCAGCAGACGTTGGGGGGTCAGTGACGGTAGTAGTGGTTGGCATTTGGGGGTAGGACGAGCTACAGAACTTGCTGTATGTGCGGCGTCAGGCTACAGAACTTGCAAGCGTGGTTAAGATCGACAAAAGCGAAAACGGAGGTATGCCATTGGCCGAACCTGCTGCGAATTTCAAGTTTGGAGAGGCCAGCACCAGCGCCCACCTGCTGTACATGCACTGTCACAGTTAGCTTATCCTAGTAAGACGAAGGTTACAGCGGGAGACCACGGATGTGCCGAAACCCTGAAGTAATGTCAATACTTGCCGTACGCTGGCGTAGAACACCATCCTCCCTTGCTCTCGACACTTTGCTCACCGCTCGTCGGTCGGGAAACCGGGCGGGCGTCCGGTGCAGTGACACCTCCTTCGGGTTGGCGTGGCTTGCTTTCTTGATCCTCCAAACAAACCCACTTCTGGTTGCAACTCGTGACGGATTAGTTGGGATCAGCAGTGCGAACCAAGCCACGCCGAGTAGGAAAAGATACGATTTTAGATTGAATCAGGCAGGGTAAGCTAAGAGATTGGAGCCAAAGCCTTTCGACTCTCGGCGTATACCTGCAAGTAGTTGCACAAAATTCCGAATTCGAAGTCTTGTCAAACATAATCAGCGGCATACAATACTTTTTTCAATCTCGAATATAGGGCGCATGGTGGCTGGAGGTTATACATACGGGATCTCGGAGAGGCTTTCACGGAGTGGGGGTTTTGACTCTCAGGATAGAATTCGAGCGCCCCTCCCATGGGGAAGGGCAGTCTCCAATCACCACTTAGCTCGGCATCGGCAAGAGCCACCCCGGAAAGACCAGAATTTCAGTCTGACACTTTCTCAACACCGAGATACTACGAAAAGATATTATCGATTAAAGTATAAATTACTATGAGGCTCTCTGTTCTACGTCTACGTAGCGCATTGTAATCATGAGGAGTGGCTTGTCTATCAAGAAGTAATAACAAACTAGAGTATTGGTGAATGCATTCGCATTGATGCTCTTGCGCCATTTCTTCGACATTCAGCTACATATAGTTACTCAACCATTGTGCTTGCCGAACAACTTGAAGAAACCTCGCTTGGCCTTGTAGGTCGTCCTGATGGATTCAAGGGCATCATCTACCTTCAGAAGAGGGGAGGCATTCGATGCTTCGGCCCCCATCCTTGCAGCCTCGATAATACGCCCGGCTAACTTGTTGGTGAACCCAGGAGTGTGCGGGATTTGGTGTCCGATGTCATGGGTGACGACCTGACGCAACTCCGGCTGGTACCCACGTTCAACGTCTACGCTGCGCCGGAACAGATAGTCCTCGGAACTGACGACATGTACGGAAGGGACTTGAAGATATTTGCCGTCCGCGGCACTGCCCGAGTCACGGAGCCAGGAAGGCACAGCGGGCCCTCGAGCCTTGACGTGGCAAGCACTGATGAGGACACTGAACTTCCATTTCCGGGGAATGCGTCCGAACGTGACAAGGCGGTCGGCTAATTCGACGATGCTGGCGCCTTCCGAGAAACCGAGAATGCCGTCAAAGTCGCCTCCGATTTCGTACATCTTCTTCAAGATGTGGTTGACAGCGTTCAACGCTGTCTTCTCTCCTACATCGTAAGCTGACGATGGCAACCAGCGGTAGTAAGGACCTTTGAAATATTGAGAGACATCTGTTGAAAAAGAGCGCGGGTCAGAAGGGATTCTGCTCGGAAATAATCAAACGTCAAGGCTTACATGAATGGGTTTGCTTCCGCGGTCCATCGATGAAGTAGAATTCGACTTCATCCCATAGCTTCTCGCGAAGCGGTGCCAACTGGTCAGAAAGGATCTTTCCGCTCGTTTCTGACCCATGCAGGCACATGATTCGCAGCTTGCTTTTCGGCGAATTCTCCTTCGTGGACAATTCTGTTGCACTCCTGTTGGTGATGTGCTGGTCATCATCGGTAAGCATTGTCACATCGGCCGCGGCCAGATCGAAAACAACAGACTTGGGTCGATTAGGAATGATGGGACTTCTGGACCTTCGATTGACAGGTCCTTGAGACTTCGAACGGGTTCTGGATGACTCGACCAACAAAGCGCCAATGGTGGGGCTCTCGTAGAGAGCAGGAATCGTGAGCTTGATTCCATTTTGGGCGGCAGCTTGAATCATGCGAGCGGCAGACATCGAGTTTCCGCCTAGCTCGAAGAATGAGGTGTCCAGTTGCACACGTTCGATGTCACATTTTAGGACGGCCGCCCAAATTTGAGCCAGGCACTCCTGTTTTGAGCTGACGACACTTCGCCCCCGATCGCGACCGGTATCTTTTCGAGGCCGCTCCTCCCGGAGGTTTGTCGACAATTTTTTCTGCCTCTGTAGCTCATCCCGTAGTCGCCGCACGTCGGCTTTCCCGTTGAAGGTTTGTGGGAACTCGTCAATGGCAAAGATTTTGCCAGGAATTGCATAGTGTGGTAGGAACCCTATCAAAGTCTTCTTGATGGCTGCCAAGTCGACGTTAGAAGGGCTCACACATCCAATCAGAACATTTTCGTGGACGAATGCTGCAGCTAGCTCGACGCCGGCCCCCCGAAGAAGCGAGGTAGTGATTTCGTTGAGCCCGACTCGGTATCCATTGATCTTCACTTGCTCGTCAGTTCTGCCCGCAAATTCGAAATCGTTATTGTCGAGACGTCGGACAAAATCACCGGTGGCGTACATCCTGGCCCCGGCTTCATTGCTGAATGGATCTGGCAAGAACTTCTTGGCCGTCAGGCCGGCGTTTCCGATGTATCCAAGCGAGACACCAATGCCGCCAACGTAGAGCTGACCAGTTCCACCAACCGGAACATGCTGAAGATGTTCGTCCAGCAGGTAGTAGGAATTGTTGGCAAAAGGCTTTCCAATTGTGATGGGCATGCCAGGCTTTAACGGCTCCGTACACGATGTCGTCACAGAAGTCTCCGTCTGTCAAATACGTAACTTTTAGCAAACCCGGCACATCGATATAAACCGTCGAGACAACAACTAACCGCTCCATAGTCAACGTAAAAGTCAACATGATCACCCCACTTCTTGACAACTGAGTCCGGACACGCCTCCCCAATTGCCAACACCGCCTTGAGGTTGGGGAACTCCTGCGGCTCCATTTGAGCGAGTCCGGTGGGGGTGAAGTTAATGCAGTCAACCTTGCGGAGTGTCTTGAAGATGTCATCTTCTCGAAGGACGAGCGTGGCACCCGTGAACCAGGTACCCCAAATCTCCTGAAGTGCTCCGTCAAAGGCTATGCCTAGCATTTGACCGACGCGGACATTCGGCTTGCCATACTTCGTGAACGGATGTTGCAAGATATTGTTGACAACGCCTCGATGCATCACCATCGCTCCTTTTGGAGTTCCCGTTGTGCCCGACCTAAGTATGGAAGAGCAATCAGTCTCGTATGCCCTCGACATTCTCTCTGATTCAAGCCACGTACGTAAAAATGCAATAAGCGGTGGTCTTTCCTGTGCTCGTATCAACCAATTCCATGTTGCCTGGATGCTTGAGAAGTAAGTCTTCGACCAACAGGCAGCAGATGGACTCCTGGAGGGGTGGGAGAGCGTCGATGGCCCCAGCCGTAGTCAAAGTGACTTTGGGAGATGTAGTTTCCAAGATGTACTTAATGCGATCCTTGGGATACTCGGCGCTGACAGGTGTGCAAATACCGCCGGCCTTCAGAGTAGCTAGAAGGGCGATACCCATCTCGATGGATCTGTTCACAACTATGGCGACATATACGCCATTTTGTACACCGTGGGCACGGAGATGTCGAGCAACCGCCGTGGCTTGCATGTCAAGGTCCCGGTAGGTGATCCGACGTTGCCCAAACTCGATGGCGATGTTGTCGGGATGAGTAGTGGCACTTTGTTCAAATCCCTGATGGATGCAGTCGAAGGGCACAGGTGCCGCGGGGCCTCGAACAATCATCTGGTCGTCCTTGCGGTATTCGAGTGTTGTGACTAGTTGATCCGGAGAATCGGTCACAGCTTGAAGCAACATGGCGAATTCTTGCAAAAACTCTTCCACGAACTTGGATTCAAACAATTGAGAGTCATATTGTATGGAAACAAAAGTGGCCCCTGATGTACCACCGCGGGCATCGACGTTCAGGGTGAAAGGAAAGTGAGCAGTTGACGGAACCTCGTACTCCACTGAATTTTTGCACGAGAAGAGATTGTCCGTAGCCTCGAGCCCGGTCGTAGTGTTGTAGTCGAACATGAGCTGCAAGTCGGACGTTGTGATGCCGTTGGCGGTCATGACGGTCTCAAACGGAACGTCAATGTTACGCAAAACCCCAGTGACGTTGGCCTTTGTGGTACGCAGATTGTCCATGAAGGCGTTCGTCGCGTGGAGCTGTGCACGGAGCATGACGGTGTTGATGAAACAGCCGACTGCACTGAAGCCATCGGGTATGGCGTTTCGCAGGCTGACAGGTGTAACGATACCGAAGTCATTCCATCCAGTACGTCTGACCACAGAATGCAATGTCAACGACACTTCCAATCCCTGAGCATTTTCACAAGAAATCACGACATACCTGGCAATGAGGGACTCGAAAAGTGTCAAGTACGCTGCGAAAGGGGATGCCGACGCCTTCGCACACATCTTCAGGAAGCTTTTCACCGTCGATTGTTTTAAGGTGATTGGCTTTGTCCAGACAGCGATTCCTCTGGTACCGCTGGTAACGGCAAGGGTATCATGAAGCGGCACGGCAGAGAAGTTTTTCAAGTACGTTTCCCAGAAAGTTGATTGACTGGTCCAAAGCTGGCGAGAGTTGGCTTCGAGTCGTTCCCTTTGTTTTTCCATGATTGAGATAAATTGCGGTGCCGGCTCCAGCGTTAGAGATTTTCCGGCGACCAGACCCTCGTAAACTTTGGTAACCTCGTCGAGGAACAGATTGAGTCCCCATTCATCAACAGCGATGTGATGGCAATTGAGGTAGAGTCCAGTGCCGTTTGCTAGTCGGAATACGCGGAACCTGATAGGGAGCTCTTCAGCCAAGTCGTAGATGACCATATTGTTTTGATAGCAATATGTCTTTATTTTCGACACCGCATCAGAGCTCTTCGACAAGTCGATGATCTCAAAGTCGTAAGCCAAGTCGTCCCGCACAAACTGAACTAGCTCCGTGTAACTGGCATTCAGTCGATATGTGGTCCGCATAATGCTGTGGCGATTGCATGCGATTTCCATGGCTTGCAGCAAGTATTCACAGTTCAAATGTGC
This sequence comes from Fimicolochytrium jonesii, assembly GCF_025526975.1. Taxonomy (NCBI): domain Eukaryota; kingdom Fungi; phylum Chytridiomycota; class Chytridiomycetes; order Spizellomycetales; family Powellomycetaceae; genus Fimicolochytrium; species Fimicolochytrium jonesii. The sequence goes on from NW_026515678.1 coordinate 753,634, forward strand.
ATCTGTTACCCAGAGATTGTCCAAATGATAAGCGTTGTCGCCGTGAGCAACTTGACCGGCCCACATGCGCTCTTGTGTGTACGAGGCCGGATACTCAGCTCCCGCCACGATTGTGAATTCTCCTTTCGGAACCGGCGGTTTTGTCCTTGCATCGTAGGGAGCAACGCTACCAAAATCAGGCTGACACTCAGATCCGCCGTGTAACATTCTTTGCTTGATCATGGCAGTAAGAGATTTGATTGACGTCTTCTCGGAGATGTCGGCGACCACCAACTCAATAGCGAAGGCCTTTCGGACCCTCACGATGAGCCGCATGACCGCGTATGATTCGAGTCCATGTGACGACAAATCGTCTTGGGGATCAATGTCGTCCGTTTTGAGCAGCTCCGTGAGAATCTTGAACACCTCCCTCTCAAGATGGCGTTGTGTTTCCGTTAGTGCGATGACCGAGGAGGGGTGCTGTTCCGCGACAGGCTGCCGCTGATCCTGGCGTAGCTTTTGGTCGATGAGCGCCGTCAGGGACCGGACAGAAGGATTCTCTGTGATCTCTGTGCCCATCAGATCGACCTGGAAAGTCTTTCTGATTCTGTGAATAAGCCGCATAACTGCATACGATTCCAATCCGTGGGCTGTCAAATCATCATCTGCAGAGATATCGTCGGCCTTCAGAAGCTCTGAAATCAAATTGGCAACTTCAGATCCAAGGTCGCGCTTCTCTTCCTTTCGAGCGACGACTGCACCCATTTGCTCGGTGAGCAACATATCGCAGAGAGACTGCACCGTGCGACAAGACTGCAGATGCTTGACGGTGGTGTCGAGTCCATGTATTTTGCGCGCACCGAGCACGAGGCGCATCATTCCATAAGAATCGAAGCCAAGACGGGCCAAGTCGTCTGACATACGGATGTCTTCAAGGTTCAGGATCTGGCATAGAGTTTGCCTTATCCATTGACTCAGATTTATGCCATTGGTATTGGCGTCAGCTTTTGTCGATTGCGGGGTGCCTGTTTGAGGAAGGTTCATCGCAAGAACTCTTTTGCGGTCGATCTTTCCAGATAAGCTCAATGGGAAGTCCTTCATGGCAATCAGCTTCCGAGGAACCATGTACGTCGGCAAGTTCTTCTTCACGTAGGCGTGGATCGATGCCAGCTGCTGGTCCTTGGATCCATCCGTGATGGGTCCAACAGACCCTGTGACGTCGTGGAATGTGACATAGCCGATCAAACTTGGCTTATGAGTGCTGTGTAGTAGAACACATGCGTTTCGAGTCTCGTTTGATGCCTTTGCAAGCACATGCTCGATTTCACCGAGCTCCATGCGGCGACCGTTCAACTTTATTTGGTTGTCCAATCGCCCAAAGCACTCAAAGCGCCCGTCGGGAAGCTTGCGCACTAGGTCACCTAATCAGCGTGGAGAAACGAGAGCAAGGGTTATTTTGAGATTGAGATAAATATTTCATCAACGGAGTCTTACCAGTGAGGTACAGACGCTGGTTCAAGGGAGCCGGACCGTCGATAAATTTTTCCTTTGTGAGATCCTCTCTGTTAAGGTATCCCCTGGCGACATGACCTCCAGCGACAGCTAGTTGACCTTTGATACCGATGGGCACGACATTCATGCGCTCGTCCACGACAACGCAGATGCACGAGCCCACCGCTCTTCCAATGACGGTTGGGCTGGTGGATGGGCCGGTCCGATCTACGGTTGTAACAGCAGTCTCCGTGGGACCTGGAAGGGTGACGGTTCAGCGTCACCTTCTTTCATATGGCAGTACGATACGATCGAACTTACCATAGGCATTGATGAGCAATTCCGTGTTGGAGAACCATGTGTCGATGACACTTTGCGTGATGGGTTCACCAGTCGAACAAATTCGCGTGACTGAAGGAACTTCCTCCGGGGTGAGCAAGGATAAGACCGTAGGAGTGAGTGCGAGGGCGTTCACCGAAAGTTTGCGGATCACCGAAGCCAGATCCCTGTGCATTTCCTCGACGGGTGCGATACAGACGGTTCCACCTCGGTTGAGTGTGGAGAAAATGTCAATGACCGACACGTCGAAAGTGTAGCTTGAGAAGTTGAGCATGCGAGTAGATCGGCTGTGTTGAAATTCCCTCGACATCACTTCAGCGTATTTCCACGCATTCTCTTGCTCAATCATAACACCCTGGAATCAAGAGGTCATCAGCGCTTCAATTCGCATCTGCATTCGCGCATCGACCATTCTACCAACCTTCGGAGTGCCAGTTGATCCACTCGTGAACAAAATATGGCTCAGGATGTCGGATCTGATTTGCTGACCTTTAAGCGGGGCGGTGGACATAGTCGAGGTAGGGTCGAGAGCATCGAGTTCGATGACGCGATGTCCAGCACTACGGAAAGCAGCAGAGTATTTTCGAGTCGTCACGACGAAGGGGGCCTTGGCAGCGCGAACGATCGTGTCATTCCTGGTAGTCCCACCGGCTGGGTCAACCGGAGCCCAGCAGCATCCAGCTTTTGAAGCCCCGAGCATCCACCAAACCGCATCGAAGCATTTATCCAAGCAGAGAACAACTGCGGTTTCCAAAGGTAATCCTTCGGATCGCAAGAAGTGCGCAACTTGATTGGCCTAAAAGGACAGTCTGTGAGTCGGTCCATTCATGTAGAAAGTATTGCAGCGCAGGGAACAATGTACCTTTGCATTCAGCTCGGCATAAGTCAAAGTGCTTCCATCCAAATGTTCCAGCGCGATCGAGCCAGGACTTTGAAAGTACTGCTTCTCAAATAGAGTGTGCAGTGTTTCTAATCTGTTCCATGAGCTTTCGATGTTCTCTGAGCTGAGCAAAACCAACTCCTCCTCGTTGTTCACCATGCGCAGATATCCAACCGAGGTGGACGGCAAACTGGCAACGGACCGTAGGAGTTCATTGAAGTGACCGAACAAGGCATTGATGTAGGGAGAATCGTAAAGCTCAGTGTTGTAGGAAATCGAGATCTTGACTTCGTTCTCGACCCGCGATTCCACGAGGTAAACGGTTACATCATAGTGCCCGCTTTCTTGGGTACCGATGCTGATATCTTCCGCGCCGGCGAAAATGTCGCTACCATCGGCGATGTATTTGTCATTAGTCACATGGGAGAACATCACCGGGAACGCCGACAACAGTTGACGAGCTTCTTTTCCGGCGATGCTGTTCACAATGCGCTCAAAGGGCACATCAGTTTGAGCCATCTGTTCCATCACCACACGGGCGTTCCGCTGCAAGTAGTCGGTGAACGCTTGATTCGCATCCATCCTAGCGCAGATCGCAGCGGTGTTCAAGAAGCAGCCCAGAGTGTCTGTGTAAGCTGACGCCGTGCTGCGATTCGTGAGCGGGGTTAGAATGGCGAAATCCGCCGATTCGGTGTATCGGAACACAAGAACTTGAAGGAGAGAAAGCCATCCGACAAACGGCGTTGCGCCTTGAAGTTTACACAGTTTGAGGAACTCGTCCACTGCTGCGGGATCCAACAGGAATTCTTCCTTGCGGCTGACTGATTTCTTCTCCGTACCGCCGCTTGTCCAAGTAGGGAACCGAGCGGGCACAGTGTTCGCGAGGGTCGTGCTCCAGAATTGCAGTTGTTCCTGTTCAACTTCAGCGACATGATGCCTCTGCCACACCGTGAAATCGACGTACTCTAGCGACGGCGGGGAGATCTGGATGGAATCATTCTGCATGATCTTTCCGTAGGTGCTAGACAGTTCGTTGAGAAGAAGTACGCAAGTCCACTCGTCAAAGAGAATATGATGAACATTGAGGTAGACGCAATAGTCATTCGTGCCCAATTGGAAAACCTTGAATCGAACAGCAGGTGTGTCGCTCAGATCGAACAACTCAGCGTTGTCCTTTGCACAAAGCTTCTGGATCGTTGATATGGGATCATGGGAGGAAGTCAAGTCGATGGACTCGAAGCCGTACGTCATCGTAGAATGAACGACCTGTGTGAGGTTATCACCATCGAAATCGAAGGTTGTTCGGAAAAGGGCGTGTCGTTCGCAAACCAAGCACATTGCTTTTATAAGTTTTGCGGGATCCAGCGCGCGCCGGATGCGCATCAGCTCAGGAACATGGTACGTGCTGTCTTTCCGGGTTTCCTGTGCAAGCCACATCCGTTCCTGCGCGAAGGACGCAGGGAACACACCGCCTCCTTGGGGTTTCAGTACAGATTGCCTCTGAACCAAGGAGGCGGCACACGACAAGGGTGGGGTGGCTTTGTTGAGGCCTTGCAGCTCGTCGATGTAAGCCCCAAGTTGCCGGATGTTCCCATGGAAATCCAAAATGGTGACTTTCAGGTCGTTGGCGTGGAACGTACTTCGGAGCAGTCCCACCAATCTGATCATGGAAATCGAGTTCATGCCGATGGTCCGCCACGGATCGTCGATTCCAAAGTTTCCATTACCGACAAGATTCTTTACGAGAGAGAAGATTGCAGCCTCGGTGGCCGTGGTCGGTTCCGCCATCTGAGTTTTTGCGGCCTTGGTGCGCTGCACGCACACTTTTTTGAGAGACGTTTTGTCAATCTTCCCGTTCTTGTTCAATGGCATGCGTGTCATCGGCACCAGGACCGACGGGACCATATAGTGAGGTAGGGCAGCTCTGGCGAGTTGAAGCAAAGTGGATTCCACACCTTGCACAATGCTGTCAGGTTCCAAGAACTTGGATTCCTGGTGCTTCTCTCGGAACTGATGAAGATCGTAGAAGCATACAAGACTCTTGTCCTTTTCGCCTGCGAGGGTCATCACCACCGCAGCAAGATGTGTTACTTCCTCACAGCGCAGGAGAACATTTTCGATCTCGCCCAATTCGATACGCAGGCCATTGAGCTTCACTTGATCGTCCGAGCGTCCCATGATAATCAATTGACCGTCGTGCCAGAAGCGACCGAGGTCACCGCTGCGGTATATGCGGCCGAACTGCGGGTGGTCGACCCATGCCTTTGCTGTAAGGTCTGGACGGCCAAGGTAGCCACGGCCCAGTTGTGGACCCGCAAGGCAAATCTCACCGACGCATCCAATGGGAACGGGCTGCAGGTCATCGTCAAGGAGATATTGAATCACCTCCCTGAAAGGATATCCGATCAAGTGAATGTTCGTTTCATCAGCATAGTGCCGGTGAGAGTGGGTCAAGCAGCATGTTTCCGTAGGGCCTAGGGTGACACAAAATCAGCATGGGCTTTGATGCAGCAAGTCCCTAAATCAATAAGCTCACCGCAAGCGTTGCCCAGGTGTATGCGATCACCCCAGCGCTTCACAAGGTCTGCTTTCATTGGCTCTCCACCAATATCCATTGCCCGCATGCTAGGAATGCGATCTGGGTCAAGCAACTCCAGGACAGATGGTGTGGTGGCCAGGAACGTCACGTTCATCTGCGCAATGACGCCGGCCAGATCCGTTTGCAAATCTTCCTTGGGAGCCATGCAAATGGTGCCACCTGAAATTTCATACCCGGAGTCAGCCACCACTTTGAAGTCACAAGAAAATCAAGAAACTCAAAACGCACCATGTCTTAATGTAGCAAAGATGTCCATGACGCTGTCGTCAAAGGTAAACGCAGCGTAGTTCAGGCGCCGGTCCCGACTGCTATGGTTGTAGCGTTCCGAAAATCCACCACTGGCCGAGACGATCGCTCTGTGTTCTATCATCGCTCCTTTGGGCTCGCCCGTCGATCCACTCGTGTAAATGATGTAGGCAAGGTTCTTTGGCGAAAGCGATGGAACCCTAACATTCTTGACGTTGACATTCTTACTCGTAAGCAGCGAATCCACTCCGATGACATTAGCTGTTAGTTTGGACTGCAGATCAAGAACTAGCTTCGTCAAGGTCAAGACGGTAGTGCTCTTCGTTTGCGTGATAATGAAATTGATCCTATCGCTAGGAACTTCGGTGTCGAGGGGCACGTAAGCACCGCCGGCTTTGAGAACTCCCAGGACGGCCACCACCATCTCCACACATTTGGGAAGACAGATGGGGATAACGTGCTCGGGGCCCACTCCGATGCTCCTCAAATAGTTCGCAACGAGGTTACTTCGCCGATTCAGTTCGGCGTAGGTAAGTGTCGTGCCGTTCAAGAATTCGACGGCAATTTTGTTCGGGGCTTTCTCGACTTGTTGCTCGACGAGATGATGAATGCATACATTGGTGTCGACTTCCACAATTCGGCGGCCCCATTGATTGACCTGGAACGCTAATTCCTCCGGACTACTGAGGGCAAGTTTTCGCAAAGGAAGACTGGTCGACTTGACCAGATTTTTCAGCGTGTAATGGACGTGATCCATGATCCACTTCAATTCCCCTTCAGCGATGATTTCGATATCGAAGTCGACTTCGGCCTCCCATCCCTGAGAAGACTTCTTCACTTCCAAGCACAATGCAACGTCCATGTCCATCTCGGCTTTGAGGAGCTTCAACCCGAAAGGGGCGGTGTCCTCCGCTTCATTCCTCGCGTCTTGAATGACGAGCATGGTAGTGAATAGAGAGCTCATGCTTGAGAGTTGAGGGGCGCATTTGAGCACCTCCGTCAAGCTGCAACTCTCAAATGCCATCATTTCGATATATTGTTTCTGCAAGGCGTGCAACAACGACTTGACATCCATCTCCTTGTCCAGCTTGATACGGACCGGAACGCAGGTGACGCATGGCCCGTTCATATTCTCAATGCCGTCCACCGGAGCACTGCGGCCAGAGCTGATGCAAGCAAAGGACACGTCGTAGGTGTTGGAGTGGGCGCCGAGAACCAGGGCCCAAGCGGCTCTGAAGAGAGTCGAGACCGTCACGCCAAGTTGCCTTGCATGCTGTTCGACGTCCACCTCGATAGGAACTGTGAGTTTTCCGGTGCTCTGAGGCTTGTAGCCCGGAGAAGGTAATCGCGGGAAGGTCATGCCCTGGAAATCTTCAAGTTCACGATTCCAGAAGGCGCGGGATTCGGCCTGATCCTGGGTGGAAAGATGCTGAAGGAAGTCGCGGAACGGCGGACGGCGAGTCAATGCACCGCCAGTCGAGACAAGGCGCAAGTCCTCCATTGTCATTTTCATAGACCATCCGTCATAGAGAGCATGATGAATCGTCCAGATGAATCGCAAGCTCCCTGCTGGACCGTGCACAAGTGCGAATCGTACGAACGATGAGCCTTGAATGACTCCCTTCGCCAGATCGGCACTCAGGATGCCCTCCAGCTCCTCCATGTCTGTGATATGATGATCCTGCCAGGTGGCGATGTCATCGCGCATGACGACTTGCAAGCACTGAATGTCGTTTTCAGTGATTTCAGGTAGAACGAACGTCGTCCTCAGGATCGGAGTGGCAAGAATTACCTGACGCCACGCCTGCTTGAAAGCGCTGACGTCTGGTTTGCTGGTGAACTCGTATACAGCTTGACAGAGGTAGGAGCTATCCATGTTCAAAGAAGCAGCGACCAGACTCTGCTGCATTGGGCTAGCCGGGTAAATATCTTCGATGGCCTCGAGGTTGATTCCTAACTCGGGCAGATCTTTGGAGCTGACGCGAATGAGATGAGGGAAGCTCAACATGGCGAAAGGGGCAGCCGTGACTTTCATCCGTTCTTTCTCAACGATCGCCTGAGAAGCGGAATGTGATGCAGGGGATTCATCAGGGAAAAGCTTTGCGAGTCCGGCAATCGTTGGATTTTCCAAGGCCTAAAATCACTGAGTTAGAACCTGCGCCGAGCATACAAAACAGAGCGCCCGACCTGCACCGATTCTCGCTTTACCTGTGACGCAGAGATGGGAAACCCTTTCGCTCGGGCATTGTTGACAAGTTTGATGAGGGCAAGGGAATCGCCGCCCAAGGCAAACAACGAATCATTGATGCCGATATCAGACGGACTGAGACCCAGAAGAGAGCTCCACATCGCTTGCATATCCTTCTCGAATTGTGTCACAGGCTGAAGCTTCGCGCTTATTGCATCGCGAGTAAGCTCATTGTTGGCCTTTAAGTCCAGCTTGGAAAACACTACATCCAGAGCGCGGCGATCTAACTTGAAATTAGGGCCCAAGGGAATGGCTATGAAAAGAAAAGGGGTTCAGCATTGGACGTTGAATTCGACATTTTCCGATACATTTGCCAATAGGGGACTTACCATCAAGAGGAACCCAATGTTGGGGTACCATGTACGACACCAACTTCGCGCGCATAACAGTCTCAAGGGTTTTGATCACATCCCGAAGCGAGGACGCGCCATCCCTCCGCACGATAAAGGCCACGAGAACGTGTGATCCGTTGTGCTTGACGGCATGGGTGACCGCCGCTTCGAAGACGTTAGCCTCCATGATGACAGTATCGATCGCTTCAAGGTTGATGCGCAACCCGTTGATCTTCGTCTCATTGCCTCTGCGTCCCACGATCTTGAGGGTTCCGTCCGGCTCGTATATGGCCATGTCGCCAGTTCGGTACAGACGCCCGCCTTGCTTGTAGGGGTTTGGGAGGAAGGCACTTTTCTCGCGTGCTGTTTCGTTGATGTAACTGCGGCACACTTGGAATCCGTCGATATAGACTTCGCCGGGAACGCCGATGGGCACCATGCTGAGGTCGCCATGCAAGAGGTAGGTGGCAACATCGCCGATGGGAAGACCCACGTTGGCGTTTTCGTCTCCTGATTCCACGACCCTCATGTGTGTATGGATGGTCGCCTCTATGAAGTGGGTGAGTATGAGCATCCGCTAGTGTCAGGCTGTAGCACACAAAAGCCATCAACTCACCGGTCGGTCCATAAGCGTCAATCAGGCGCACACGGTGAGCCCAACGCTTTATAAGAGCTTCCGACATCATTTCTCCGGCGGTGACCAGCTGCTTCAATTCGGGAACGTTGTCGGGGTTCAAGGTCTCGGCCATGGAAGGGACCATCTCAACGTGATCGATCCGGGCCTCGTTCAAAACAGTGGAGATATCGCTCATAATGTCGTCCTCCGATGCCATGACGACCGTTCCGCCGGACGTCAAAGGAAGGAAGATGTCGGCCACAGAGAGGTCAAAATTGATTGGCGAAACGTTGAGAACACGGCTCCTGTGACCAATATTCCACAATCCATGTGCCCGCAGAGAATTGACGACATTGACATGCTCCAGGAGCACCCCTTTGGGTTTCCCGGTGCTCCCCGAAGTAAATAAAATGTACGCCAAGTTTCGATCCGACAGGTTGCGGACCGCAGGACCCTTTGCTGACGGGTACACCATCAGATCAGCTTCCAGGGCGTCGATGAGTACACATGGAACGGCGCTCTGGGCGGTCGCTCCTGAAAAGTGCGATGCGAGGTTCCTTGTAGTCACCACCCATTTAGCTTGAGAAGTTGCGATGACTGCCTGATTGCGTTCTACCGACGACGTCTTGTCGCTGAGAGGCAAATATGCGCCTCCGGCAATTAAGATCGCCAGCGCGGCAACCAGCATGTCGAGGGAGCGGGGTATGCATATGCCGACGGCCATTTCAGGACGGACGCCGAGTGAATGTAAATGATGAGCCAATCGATTCGCCCGCGCCATCAATTGACCGTACGTGAGCTTGTCTCCACGGAAGAACTCGGCCGCGATCTTGTCCGGGCGGAGGGACGCTTGTCGTTGAACCAGTTCGTGAAGTAAGACGCCACGGGTGGGCGGGTGGCGACCCTGGGCAAAAGAGTGCAGAATTTTGAGCTCGTGGGTGCTCATCGCGGGAATGGTCTCTACAGTCCGGTGTGGATGCTGGATCATGTAAGCCATCGCTTCAGCGACGTGCCGGGAGAGGAGGTCGATTTCAAAATGAGAAATGATGGATTCATCGAAGCGGAAGGTCATCTCCATGCTGTTGGAGGTGAGCGACACTTCGACTCCAAACGGAAGGTCCTCTCGCATAGCGATGGTCTCCAACGCAATGTTGATGCCAGGACCATCATGGTGATCTTTCGAGTGGTTTCCGACATTCTACAGAAAGGGAAATGGTCATTTACATAACTAGCAGAGGCCTATACCGCAGATGAACGAACCTGTAACGCAATCATGAAGTCAAACAACTTGTCCATCTTTGCCGCTGAACTGACAACGGACTTCGGGGTCGATTCGTACTCCATCATGGTCGAGTTGTTGTTGCCCAAAATCCGCAAGTGATCCAAAATAGTAGTGCCATCGACGATCTTGGTCCTGAACGGTAAGACGTTGAGGCACGGCCCGCAGATGCGCTCGATGCCGTCCAGAGGCGCTGTACGTCCAGAGAACACGGCTCCAAAGACAATGTCCTTGGATTCGACCCGTGCGCTGACGGCCGAGCCAAAGGCTGCGTAGACCAACGCTGACGCGAGGATGCCATGTTTGGAAGTGAAGACCCCCAATTCGAGGGACACCTTGTTTTCAGACACGCTGGTATTGTGAGAGGCGAGTTTACCTGATCCCGATGATCTGAGTGATCAGAGATTGTAGTGTCAGTACCGGGCGCATCTTGCACAATATTTTTTCAATGTACACAGCTAGATGCAAACCTTGGGTAGTTGGTGCGTTCCATGCCCCCCAGATAGTCATCCCAAAAGGCCTGCGAAAGCGACCAATCCGCATCCATCGTGAACCTCGTAAAGTGCGCAAACGAAGTGTAAGGCTCGATTGCGCGGCCATTGTATCGCTGGCGAAGATCCTCCACTATCATCTCCAACGACCACTGATCCATGATAGCGTGCTGCATCGACACCATCAGCGACGTCTGCTGCCCAGGTTTCTCGATGAGAGCTGCGCGGACGAAAGGCTCGCCCGGTCGAAATCCCCGTGCCATGTCCGAGTCCAGGTATTCTTCGACCACCGTGTCAAAGTCTTGGCGTGCATCGCAACGGATGCGTTTGCACTCCGACCGATCCGTGTGCAACACGATCTGAAGGAGATCGGTCCCGCGGACCGTCTCCGTTGTGTAGCAAAAGGTGCTGCGAAGCATGTCGTTGGCTTCGATGAGATCCCTCCACGCCCTTTCGAGGCGGGCTGGGTCAACATCCCCGGAGATTTTGAGCGCGCTTTGCCATGCGTAGTGAGTAGGTTCGAGTACACTTGCACCAATCAGAGCAGTTTGCATTGGGGTGCTCGGCACTGCATCCTGTGCACAGTAGAAGAAAGATGGGGACGATGGTCTATGTAGCGCATGTCATCAGATTGATATGTCGAACCCGACGTACCTTGATCTCATCCACCCGGACACTGCAGGCCGCAGCGCACTCCTCAAGGATCTTTGGTCGTGCGCCTGGCGCCATACACAACAAGTCGAACGGAGCGATGACCGTCTCATCATCGTAACCGCTATCGAAAGTTCCGCTCCTAGACAGCGTCGGAGATGCCAGGGGTTCGGTCTTCACCTCGGGTGTCGACACCACCGAAAGCGGAACCTGTTGTACTGCCACCGAGATGGTTCTGAAGGGTTGGCCACATGTGTTGCTGGAAGCAGCATCGACCAGCATGTTCCCGTATTTCACCCACTTCTGAGCAAAAGCATCGACGGTGGCCTCGGTAAAGTCTTCCGAGCTGTACAAGAAGCGAGTCTCCAAGGTTCCTGCATGCTGGATGGTCTCGATGCTGAATCGATAGCGGAGCATCTCTGTTTCATCGTAATCGTCCTCTCCGTTGGGGTACTCCTCGTGCGCCAGATCGAACAGCCCATCCTTATCTTCAAGCTGATTGAACGTTCCATAATAGTTGTAGATGATCTCGGACGTCGGGTGTGACGCCACGAAGGCTTTCGACGATGGCTTGTCGGAGAGGTATCGCAGGACGCCGTAGGGCAAGCCTTTGAGAGGAAGGTCTCTGATTGTCCGCGCCACCTCTTTCACGTACGAGCTGTAGCCCTCCTGGTGGGTGGGCGAGCTCGCTGGGAAGCTGACTGGGAACGTGGTGGTGAACCATCCCAAAGTTCGCGAAACATCCAAATCCTCGTCCCACGCTTCGCGCCCGTGGCCTTCGAGATCGACGGAGAACGAGTTGCGGCCGAACTGCTCTCCATACGCCAGAGCAAGCGCTGCGACCAGGAGTTCCAAGGTGCTGCAATTGTAGAAGGGGAGGGCATGCGCGAACAATCGTTCCACCGTCGCGGTGGACAATTGGACCGTGTGTCGACGCATGGTGTTCGCCCGGTACAGTTGGCCCGGACAACTTTTGCCAGGAAAGTCCGTCCGGATCAATGGTTGGGCAGGGATCGTGTTCCGCCACAGCGACACCAGATCGTTCGATCGACTGTATTCGACCTGTTTACGAGCCCATGTTTGGAACGACGTGGTCTTGGCAGGTAAAGCTTCGACGCCCGTGTACACGGTCTGGAAGTCTTCGAGCAAGATTCGCCATGACACGAGATCCATGACCAGGTGGTGGATGGTGATCGCAAGTCGCTGTGTGCCATCGTCCATTTCAAACAGGCCCGCGGCGACCGTTGGCCCAGCGCTCAGATCCAACGACCGCTGAAGAACATTCAGCTTGTCCAGCATTTCGGTCTTGTCGGACGCGGTGAGATGCGCGGTGATGACGGATGGGTGTCCGTCGGCGGTCAAGATGCGCTGTTCAACCGCGCGACCGCCCGATGGCGATAGCGTGAAGCGTGCTCGGAGCATGTCGTGATGGGCGACGAGTGCGTTCATCGTTTTCGTGACCTTCGACACGATGAGGCGTTGGTTGGGGATGAGAAGGAACGTTTGATTGTAGTGATTTGGATTCATCGCTTTCCATTCCAAGAACCAATGCTGGATCGGCGTGAGCTCAACAGGTCCGCTAACGATATCGCTCTCCTGTAGCGCCGGCTGTGCAAGTGGGGTTGCTGACGCCGTTCCCTGAGTTGGCGTGGACTTTGACGTCGACGTGCGGGCATTGGTTTTGGCCGCCAGGTTTTTCAAAACAGGGTTGTTGAAAACGACGGTGGGGGACAACCGGATTCCATGCATTTTCCGCAACCGTGAGGAGACCAGAATCGCGGAGATCGAATCTCCGCCGATAGCAAGGAATGACGTGTCAGGCGTGATCGACTCGACGGGGACCTTCAGCACCGCTGCCCAAATGGAAGCGATGGTGGATTCCGCTTGAGCACCGTTGACGGCAGTGGGGAGCGATGTAGGCTGGGGAGCGGGCGTGGTGTGGACTGTTGCGGGGCGAGAGCTGGTGGTAGGTTCGGGACGGTGGCTCATCGCAGGCTTGGGCGTCGGGCCGACGGGTGCAGTATTGAGCGTGGTCAACGCAGGTGCGGGCGGCGAAGAGTTGGTGACAACTATCGTCGTGGATTGCACAGCTTTTGCGCTTGGGACCGCTCCTGGGCTCGCCAACAATTCAGACAACTTCCGTCGATCCGCTTTTCGGTTCACTGTCATGGGCAAAGCTTCCAAGGCCATGATTTTGGTGGGCACCATGTAGTATGGCAACAGCTAGATTAATATAGCATTCCCGTATCAGCGAAGTAACAAATGGTATGTTAAGTAAACATGTTCAGCTCTCCGCCTTTACCTTCTTCATCCCGTCGCAAAGTTCCTCCACATCCAAATGACCAGGGGTCACGAATCCCACCAGCTGCTTAGCCTCATACAAGACAACGACATTGACGACACCGGGCAAACCGCCCAGGACTGTCTCGATCTCCCCCAACTCGACCCGGAACCCGTTGAGCTTGATCTGATGGTCGGCCCGTCCGACGACCTCCAATTCGCCGTCGTGGGTGAACCGACCGACATCGCCCGTGTTGTACATGCGGCTCCCGTCCTTTGCAAAAGGGTCCAGGCGGAACTTTTGGCTGGTCAGGTCCGGAAGGTTGCGGTAACCGTTGCCGACGCCGATGCCACCGATCCAGACGAGACCCGGAACTATGGCGGGCGAAGGCGATGCAGCGATAAAGGGGTGGAAAGTAGGACGAGGGGGGCTCAGATATACATATCCGTCATCGGAGCATAGGTGTGACATATTTCAACTAACCTCCCAGTGGAACAGGCCGCAAGTGGTCATCCAAGATATAGCAGGTGTCTCCAGGAATGACGCGCCCGACGGTGATGCGCTCACCGGGGCGATTGACACCCATATGCGTAGCGTGCGTCTCTGCCGGTCCATACCCGTTCAACATCAGCACGCGATCCCCCCACCGGCTTACCAGCCCCGCGTTGGACGCCTCTCCCGACGTGATAATCTTGGTGATGTTGGGGTACTGATCCGGGTCGACGACGGACAAAGCCGAGGGGGTGATGAGGAGGGTGTTGATGCGATGTAAGGCTTCTTCCCAGTCCTCGCCCAGGTCGTCGGGTCGCACGACGAGGGTTCCGCCGCGACAGTGCGTGGCCAGGATCTCCCAACCGAGGTTGTCGAAGCCGATGGAACTCATTTGCATCTGACGCGTGGCGGGACCGTTGCCGAACCCGCCGTCGGTGTGGAGGACCAGGTGGTACATAACCCGGTGTGGGATCTCGACACCCTACGGGGAGTTCCGAGACGTAGCAAGGGTGTCAGAAGAAATCGGGCCAATGAGATGACGATTTTTGTTTTTCCATACCTTCGGTTTTCCGGTCGTTCCGGACGTGTACACGACATACAACAGATCCGCACTTGTGTTTCGCATGATCGGGTTCTCGGACGGCGCGAGGTTGTTACCCTCGTGGGTAAAGTCACGCACTTTCAAGATGGGGATGGATCTCATCTCCGGGGGAATGGCGGCGGCGATCCTGGCGTCGTCGACGAGCGTCGTCACCAGAGCGACGCAATCGGCGTCCCGCATCATGTATTGGAGCCGATCGCCCGGGAAACTCGAGTCCATGGGCACATATGCCGCCGACGACTACAAGAAAAAGGAGTGGCAATAGAGTTGAAACATGCAAAGCTGAAAGCTCTCCCAATCCCCACTCCCCTCGCGAAACATACCTTGACGATACCCCAAAAAGCAACGACCAGCTCGACGCCCCTGTCGACCAGCATTCCGACCGACTGACCGGGGCCGACACCCAGCTGACGAAGCGCGTGGGCGATGCGGTTGGCGTGGGCATTGAGCTCTCCGTAAGTGATAGCTGTGTCATAGTGTTCCGCAGCGACTTTGTCGAAAAACTGCTCGGCCTAGAAAAAACGGTGTGAGAAAAACCATCCCCGTTCAGGGAAACCCAAAAATGGGCAAAAGGAAACGCGTGAGACGCGCGCGCCGCCGCAGCTCCAGCTCAACTCACCTTCTTCTCGAACGGGATCTGCACACACCACCTGCCGCGCGGCAGCAGCTCGTTTTCAAAGACCTCTGGTTCATTGTCATTGAAGTCGCGCAAAATCATGCGACTCTCCTGTCGGGTGAGGATATTGACGTTGGCGACAACGGGGTCGCTTCCATCCGTTGGAAGCATTCCTGTCAAAGCCTGCAAAAGGTGTCCAGCGAGCGCCTTCATGGAAACGTCGTCGTATACAGCGGGAGAATAAATTATTTCGGCGGGAATAACCGGCAGGGCAGCGGCGGCGGCGGGTGTGGCGGCGACCGCGGGTTTTCCGAAGCGAACGATGATGGAAAGGCCAGCGTTGTCCAGGTGAGTGGCAACGGCGTCGCGGGAGGTCCAAAAGCCTACGGCGACGCGGAAGAGAGCGTCGGAGGCGCTGATGCCGGCGGCGGCTCGGATGTCCTCTAGAGACGCGCTGGAGGCCTTGCTGGCGGCCATAGCGTCGTCAAGGGCGCGGAAGAGGGTGCTGACGCGGCCCGCGGGTGTTTCCATCAACTGGATGCGGACGGGACGCGGAGCAAAGGGTTGCGCGGCGGCGGTGGTGGCGCTAATAGTGTTTGCAATGATGTCGGCGCCGAAAACCACGTCGGGGGCGTTCAGGTAGCGGGATTGAACGATGGCCCAGGCGGAATAGACTACGGCCTCCAGGGTGCAATTGTGCTGATTTGCGAAATGGACGGCGCGCATCGCAAGCTCCGCCGGCATCTCGAAGGGGACTGAAGCAGCAGCAGCAGCGGCAGCGGCAGCTTCGGTCTGGCCGTGGGCTGCAGGAGCAGGAGCAGGGGCGGGTAAAGGCAGGGCCGCTGGGGCAGGCATGCCATCGAAGTTGCGAAGGTAGGCATCGGATTGAGGCGCCACTTCTTCGCGGTTCACGTCCAAGAACGATTTCCAATAGGACAACATGTTTGTCGAGAAGATTGTGGTAGTGGCGAGATGAAATCTGTACTTGGCGTTGACCGATCGATGCTCGTTCCTAGTGTGGGTACGGAGCAGGCAGGAGGAGCACTTGGAAAA
This sequence comes from Fimicolochytrium jonesii, assembly GCF_025526975.1. NCBI lineage: Eukaryota > Fungi > Chytridiomycota > Chytridiomycetes > Spizellomycetales > Powellomycetaceae > Fimicolochytrium > Fimicolochytrium jonesii. Next base: position 769,828 of record NW_026515678.1, read on the forward strand.
GGACGTAGTCTACCTATGAAGTACTGAAGAGGAGGGGTTCGGTCTGTCATGAGGTGCCCATTCATTATATCTGGTTTGTCCGTTGCGTATGGGAGGACTCTCCTCGCTCAGAGACAAGCTACCAAAGGCCAAGAGCATGCTGGCAGGCGACTTCTGCGTGTTGGGGCAGGAGGAAGGACATTTTACGATGGTGGATTTTTTGGAGCAAATCATTCCGTAACTTTGTATACGTTAGGCTCTTTAACATTGAACCGCACGGCGGCGGCGATCCGCACTTGCAGGGATACTGTATATACTGCGAAGGCACATTTAAGAGGCCGCTCGATCCGTCCCGACTCCCAAGACTCCCAAGAGGGTGTGCGAAGAAGCTCCCGAAGTGCGGCTGGCTTTCGGACGATCGCATCTGCGCAACATCAAATAAGAAAATAATGCCGCATGAGCCGAATTAATTTTCGAAGGCTTTGCAAAAGCCGCGCTCTGATGCGAGAACCTTCCGAGAAAGTGAAAGTCGCCGCGGCGGGTGGACGGAGTGGGGCTTTCGTGGCTTTTCGTGGGGGATGCGGCGGGCGAGGGTTTCACGTGACCTCACATGACCGAGCCACGCACAAGGGAACGATCGTGGCTTCCCATGCACAACAAGAGAACACGCCTCTTGGGGAAGTGTGTCACGCGTTTTCCATCTCAGAGAGGCACCAAGTAGACTACGTACGTATGCTGCAAGTCACACTATATCGCTCGGCAATCTATTGAATAATGTCTACGTACTAGAGCATCCCCAGTATGGGAAAAGCTGTTCCTTGCACAGGAGAATAAATGATGGAGAGAGGGAGGGGCGGGGAAGATACTACAAAAAAAACACATACACACACAGACACCAAACTGCAATGCAACTATAACTGTCTCCGAATCGCTTTATATACGACCCCCCATCAACGCTCTTCCTCCGTCTGCGCGCAGCCCGTTGATGCAGTTCCATTCGCGACGGGTGGCGGCAGGAGGGCTGTCCCGCTCTGCATGTCCGCCTCAATGTCCGCGACGGGCTCAATGTCCGTGGGCAGTATGTCGGTGCGCTCCGTCGACACTCGCACGGGCGTGAAATCTGTGCTGCTGAGGTACCATGGCCGGCAGCCTTGGCTTGGCGGGGCGTTGCTGACGGCGTTGTAACTGACGATGATGACTCGCCGGTCGAAGGGAGACATGTTGGCCGGCGAGGCGTGGTACGTGGATGGGTGCATGAGCCAGACGTCTAGGGAAAAAGGGAAAAAGGAATTGGAAGGTGTGTGAGGTGGGGTAGGGAACGAGACGGCTGTCACATCACACATGCTCACCTCCGGGTTTGCCCCTTCCCAACACCAACCCATGTTGGGCGACCGCGACGGACAGATCGGCCTTCGATATCTCATATTTGAGGTTCGTCGCGACGAACCCAGACACATCTTCCTCGATCTCTTGAGCGTCGCCGCCGGGGACCCTCTGTTTGCTCTCGACCAAGGTCGTCTTCAACGGGATGGCGCGGCTGCCGGGGACGAACATCGGTGCGCCGTTGAACTCGTCCACGGTGTCCAGGTAGATGAAGAAGTTAACGGCGTTGTCGGTGGGCATGAGGTCTTCTGTGCACCAATACGCCGAATCCTGATGCCATGGCCATACTCCACCTTCGTAGCCGGCCTTCATGTTAATCTTGAACTATGGCGTGATGATGACACATGTGAGCGAGTTCACTTTGCAAGCACAAGGGCAGGCAGGCATTCCGCCCCCGCGAGAACCCTCCCTCACCTGGTGGACATACACATCATCCTTGAGGATCTCCGCCGCGATGGCAGCCAGCTTGGGCAACGCCACGAGGGTCTTGAAGACGGGCTGTCCCGCGACGTGCGATGCATAGACGCTCCGGACGACATGTGTTCCGCTCTCTCTGACCGCCGTCTCATCGTCCGCCGATTTGCCGACCAGTTCTCCCTGAACCGCTCGACTCAAGACATGGATCTCGTCGGCGGAAAAATGGTGCTGGAGAAGAAGGATGCCGTCAGATTCGTACTGTGCGACCTGCTTCGCGTGTAGCTGTTTGATTTTGGTAGGGACCACCATTGTGACGATGTGAGTTGGGATTCCTGGACGGGAACCTGCTGCTGCTGGAAGGCGTTGGGGGCGGTGGGTGGGGCTGGGTGGTCCTTCTTGTGGGATTGACAAATGGAAGTCGAGGCTTTGTTGGAACGTTGGTGTTGAGGCCAAATGTGTTGAGCGGCCACAAAGCTGGGAAGGCAAACGGACATGAAACAAATCGAGGGTTGGATTGAGGGGAAGCGGGGGTGTTGTTGCTTCGTGATGTCTCGGTTATATGTTAAACGAAATGCTCTGGGGGTTCGGCGACATCATGACGACTTCTCCCGCTCATTTTTCCCATGCAAAATTTCTATGTCACAGCTGCTTTGCACTTCTGACGGGGACAAAAGCGGCTTGGCATGCGACGGAGTACAGACAGCCTTGGGGACCTCCGGATGGGAACAAGGCAACGGGCGCACCGCTGTCGAGCCTCATTCGTGGGAGGACTTGCGTTGGGAGGGCGGAGACTTTTTCGCGGTCACGAAGGCTCTGGATAGCCGCCGCTCTGTTTGACTATGAGTTCGTGGGGCCTGCTGGGGTTGGGACGTGTTGGGGGTTGCGCGTTGGATGTCGGCCGTTCTGCAAAAGCGAAAAAGTGCCGTCAACTGTCGATTCCCGACCCCGACTGACGGCACCTTCGTGCGGTGACTTTTTTTTCACATTTCCCATTTCCGCTCTCAACCCAGAAAAAACACCCCATTGCCATGCCCATCAGATAATTCAAGCACGGAATCTTGCCGCAGTTCATGATGCTCTACAGGCACCGATGGGATCCCTAGGCTTCGGCTGGAACCCCCCGACCGAACCCGCCGAGCGACTGGCTTTCTGCGAGATTCCGTGTTCACAATGTTGAATGAAGTCGGGGGTGGGATCGATAGCTGCGCTTCCCATCGAGGCCGCAGCGAGAGATGTATGATCACGCCGCTGGTGGGTTGAAATGAACGGGCTACGCCGCCGGCGTGTGGTCATTCGCGAGGAGGGGCGGGGTGATGATGATCCAGGAAGCCGTTCAAGAGACCGCTCGCGAATGAAAGAAAATGTATAAGTAACACCACCCCTCCTCCTTGCTGCCCTTTTACGCAAGTCACCGTATAGTTCTACCATTCTGGTACTCTTTCCCCACCCCCTCCTTCCAAGATGCCTTCGGAGCTCATAAACAGCGCGACCTACATTCCCTTAACGGAGGACCAGGTAAGGCAACAGCCTTCTCCATCCAACCTTTGGGTCACTCTCTCAAATATGGATCTCCTCCGGACACGCGGACGTTTCCTCGCAGCTTCCGTCGGCAACGCTCCGTAAAGCGTCCAAGATCACCGTTCGGTTCGATGACCGGCGCGAGTCGGCGTTCCACTGCGTGTGGCTGCGCGATCATTGCAAGTGCGCGGAATGCTGGCACCCAAAGACCCACCAGCGGTTCGCGGATATCACGCAGATGCCGCTCAACGTCACTGCCGGCCGTATGCGCGTGTCCGAGGATAGGAAGGAGTTGATCGTCACTTGTGAGTGTGGGGGGAGTGCTATGGATTGATTATTAGCGCTGGATTTGTTTACTGAAGGGTCGACTGCCCTCGATCTTTATCTATGTTTTATCTGGGCACAAAACAGGGCTTCATGATGGACATGAAAGCCCGTACAGCTTCGAATGGCTGCGTCATAACACGTACGACCCGCCGCTCTGCGAAGACTTTGATCTGTAGGCCATCCAAATATCTCGTATAGAAATCACCAGCAAGATCGCAAGCGCACAGTCCCCATTGAATTTTTTTCCCCATTTCCCTCTTTTTTGTGCCATTCCATCACCATTCCCACAGGAAACCTCAACGTCTCTGGAGGGCATCCGATCTCGAACGCGAGATGCCAACCGTGCAGTACGAAGCCGTGATGGCCGACGACGAAGCGCTCAAGGCGTGGCTTCTCAACATCGTAAGCAGCGGCGGGGTCTCCTCTCCATTTCCGCGTCTCCTCCCCCCCGCTCAATCCTCTCACACCGACCGCGCTATTCCCCACCCCCCGACAGGAAACCTACGGCATCAGCTTCATTGACGGGATCCCGTCCACGCCGGAAGCGACGGACGCGCTCGTGCGCCGCATCGCGTTCGTGCGTGAGACCCATTACGGACTCACCCATGTCATCGCTAACGATATGGCCCATGGCGACGCCGCGTTCTCGGGCGCCCATCTGCCCGCGCATGCCGATACGTGCTATTTCACCGATTCCGTAGGGTGAGTATCCCTTGCCCTCCCCGAATTCCAGCGCACCACCACCCGACCCCACCTCGTCTGTCTTGGGGTGGGTGGGGCGAGGATGAGTGCGTGCGCTTATGTGTGAATGACGGGGACAAACGCAAGCGCGATCGCGTGAGACATGGCACCCCACTGACCCACCCCGTCGTTCCCGGCAGTCTCCTCCTCATGCACATCCTCTACCACAACAACGGCACCGGCGGCGAATCCACCTTCGTGGACGGGTTTGCCGTCGCCGAGCATCTCAAGCACCATCACCGCTGGGCCTACGACGCTCTCACCAGCGTCGGCGTCAGTTACCACTCAGCAGGCGACGCGTCGACGCACATCTCCCCTCTGCGCGCATCGCCCATCCTGCAAGCGCACCCGGCGCACCCCGATCGGCTCCTGCAGGTCCGGCACAACAACGAGGACCGGTCGGTCCTGCGTGGCGTGGAGGGAGATGTGATGGCGGTGTTTTATGCCGCTTTGCAGTTGTGGACGAGGTTGTTGAAGGAGGATGAGTGGCAGGTGAGGATCAAGATGCCCAGGGGCAGGGCGGCGATTGTCGACAATTGGAGAGTGTTGCATGGGCGCACCGCGTTCACCGGGTCGAGGGCCCTGTGTGCGGCGTATGTGAATAGGGATGATTGGAGGAGTAGGGTGAGGATGGTCGTGGATGGGAATAGGGAGAAGCAGTTTATTTGAGGGGATGGTCTGTCTGGCCTCTCCCTGCGCCCAGTTGCTTTTCTTTTTCCCTCCCCTTTTGATCTCCTTGCATCACCACAGATAGCCAGATATAGTATGCCTCCATTTCAATGGTTTTCCCGTGTTCCTTTTTCGAGTTGGAACTTTCATTTCCTCTCCGTTTTCATCTTTTCTTTAATATTCTTCTCAATAATACACAACACATCGCTCTGTTCAAAAAAGGTCTGAAGTCAAAAGAATGTTGAGTGTCGACCTTTCCTCCCCTCTTTCCTCTCGAGGTGATCCACAAAGATTTCCCTAAAATCCACCGAACAGGAATATCTTCAAACAGAACACCACGTCGGTACGGAGGGGCGTCATTTCGCCTGGTCCATCCATAGATAATCCCACCCAGTCAGGGTTACTCCCGCAGGCATGGCATGATGAAAGACTGTACTTGAACGTTTGAAGGCCAGTGTCCAAACCCCGTGAAGGCCAGTGTCCAAACGATGATTGAAGGCCAGTGTCAATCAACCCGAACAGTACTCAATTAAAAAGCTTTCCTAATAAATTAACTCTAGAAAAAAAAAACAAGGGCTATCGGGTTTTCAACCCCCCCCCCCCTCTATGTTACTCTAGTTCTGAAAAGGGGGCAAAGGACGCGACGGGGGAATAAAAAGTGGTATGAACAATCCTACTTTCAGGGCGAGACCGAATCTTATGGGATGTGGGAGCTACTAATGCTGGCTAACCCAGGTATCTACCGCGGCCTTGAGGAAGCTTGCAAGGTCCATCGGCATGGTGTTGGGTGGTGGCGGTGGCTGTTGGTGATGCTCTTGATGTTGCTGTTGTTGTTGTTGTTGTTGTTGTGGGTGTGCATGGTGTGCATGATGTTGATGAAGGTGCGTTTGCTGTGCACCCCCGTTGCCCTGGCTCCTCATCCCCGTCTCATCGACGAGGGGCGCGTTGGCGAGGATGCTTGTCGCGGCGGCGGCCAGCTCTGCGGTCGTGGCGGGCACGCCGGGGTCCGTCTGCGCGGCAGCCGATGACGCTGCAGCGGCGTCCGTCGAGGACGTCGGGACTCCCCCTGCTGCTGCTGCTGCGGCTCCTCCATCGGCTCCGACGACCGACGGCAGGAACATGGAGGACCCGTCAAGCAGCTGGGTGAATCGCGTGATGCCGTGGGACGACAGCGTCTCCCAGCGGAACTCGTCCATCGCAACGGGTGCTGACGTTGCTCCTGGTGCTGATGTGGATGAGGCCGGTGGCGGCGGCGTCGTGAGCGCTTGTGAGTTGGAGCCGTGAGGCGCTGCTGCTGATGCGAATGCGGGTGCTGCCACATGGTGCTGCTGGTGCGGCAGCCGCGCCGATGCATGGTGCGAAGGAAGATCAGTGGTAGTGTGCATGCCAAGGACGTGTGGGTCCATCTGCTGCGATTTTGCGGATGTGAATTGCTGATGCTGGGAGGTAAGTGGCATGAAGGTTTGTGATGACGCGGGCGGCGGCGGGATCGTGGATTGTGGTTGCGGCCCGGTCAGTTGTGCGTAATGTGCGTTTTGGTCTTGCATCAAGAACGGATGGAAAAAAGAATGGTGCTGCGGGAGGAGGCCGCCGGGAATGGCATCGGATTGAGACTGTTGCACCAGCACTTGGTCAGAACGATACGACGGCGCCTGTGGCTGTTCCTGGTATTGCACTTGTGGTTGTTGTGAATGATGGGGATGCTGTTGTCGCTGTGCTCCATTATTTTGCAATTGTTGCAATTGTTGTTTCTGATGTTGCTGCTGCTCCAAAAGTTGGGAGTGCGGCATGGAACGGTTGAGATATCCCTGCAGGTGCTGAGAAGGCGCTTGCGTCGTGTGCTGCAGAGATTGGGGTGGCAACAGCCCCGAGGCAGCGGCGGCAGCGGTCGTGGGGGTGGCTTGAACCGTAGGCGGACAAAGCGCGGCGGCGGCAGCGGCCTGATCCGCTACCACGGTGCGCAGCTGATAGTGTTGATGCTGACGCCTCGCGAGGAGGCCCTGCAAACGATGGTGAAGCATCACGGGTCCCTTCTCGACCAGAACGGTAGAGGTGGAGGTGGTGGGAAGGAGATGATTGAGGAGGCGGCAAGCCTTGTGCAAGGTATCAAGTAACGCGACGTGAAGGCGTTTCCACGTGTCCCACTCTTCGAGGACCATCGGCTGCTGTGGATGACCGGACATGAGGTCAGCTGGGGAAGACGCCGAGGAGCTAGAGAAAGGCGAAGAAGAATCCGAGGGCGGTGGGAAGGATCCAGCATTGACCGGCGTGGCGGCCGTCAGCCACAGACTGAGACTGTCCGAGAGCATTTCCGAAACGTCGACACACATCTCGATGCCGACCGCGCAAAGGTCGAAGAGCTCCCGCTGGCAAATTTCGTCGGGTACGGTGATGGCGGCGCCCCCGAGACCACCGCTCATGCTCGCTATGGTGCTCAGCAAAGGTTGTACGGGTCTTAGGGCGCTTTCCAGCCTGGACAGGTCGATTGCGGATGACGACCCGTTCGGTTCACCTTGATGATGACTTGAGGACCGGTCGGGGGTTATTGCCTTTGCTGTGGGACTCTTGAGTGCAGCGTCCGTGTGATGCGGCGATGTGTCCGAACCAGGCTGGCTGCCATCTTCAGAGGCGAGCCGCACCGCTAGGATTTGGTACAACAGCAAACGAATGCGGCCAGTTTGTGAGTCCGCGAAAGCCAAGGTGAGCGGCTCCGGGTTCGCCATCAAGAACAAGCGAATCTCCTCGTCGCAGGCAGTCCTAACGAGGCATCGACGGCGCCGGGATCCAGGGGGCGAGAGTCTCGAGGGGAGCGTCACACTTTGGTACATGACATCCTGTTCGCTCCGTGCCACAATGCGTGCGGCGAGCAGACACATTTCGGACATGCTAACGAACATGTTTAGGCTGGAAGCGTACACCGATGCTGGCATCCGATTGCGATGATGCGCATCGTAGCGACTGGACAGAGACCCGTTCTGTAGGGCGAGGAGGGCTGCGTTTCGGGGCATGTCGTCAAGGGCCGAAAGCAGCGGCGACGTCGGCAGCCCACAGATCAAACGAGCATAGAGTGAAAAGACAGCACAGGTCCACCAGCAAAAGTTGATGAGCTCATCCTGCACCTCGGCTTCCGATACCGATCCTCGCTGGACGGGTTCAAAGTCCCGGCCCAATGTGGTCATCAGCTCCAAGGACGCTACTTGGCGGGACCCGGCCTTTCCTCCCGCTGATGCCTGATCTCGTGAGACGGATCCATGCTGTTGTTGGAAGTTGTGCCCGCGGTGACCGTTCTGAGTGGGTTGAGCCCGCGCCCGGGATGCGTTTACTTCCTGACGAGGCACCAACGCTTGTGCCGATGCCCACGCTAGGTGGAGGAGGGTGAGCGTCTCCTTCATGCGGCTATTCGTCGGGTGTTCGCTGCCGGCCTCGTCCTGCAACAGCATGAGGTGCTGTAGGATCACAATGAGCAGCGTCTGGAGAGTGTCCAGCTCAAAGCAGCCATCGACGCGCATGTAGATGGCGTCCAGCGCCATAGAAAAGAGATCGTCGCACTCCTGCCTGCAATGCGAACCGCTCGCCGATGACGATACCCCATCGTCGTCGTCATCGCCGTCGTGGTCATTACAACTGCCCATCGACTGGCGCAGACAAGATGCGGATGCGAGGACGACAAGCACGAGCGGTTCGCGCGAGAAGGCGGTGAACGAGGCGAGAAAAGGCGCCGAATGGGAGGTTCCGCTGCTGCGAAAGGCGGTATTCGAAACATCTTGCTGCAAGAAAGATTGCGCTCTGAGCAAGAGAGTCTTGTTGACCAGGTAGGAGAGAGGATGAAAGAGAAAAAACAGCTCGATCAGCTGGAAAGTCTCTAGTCGGCTCATATGCTGGTGCTGAGACAGAAGCCTCTGCGGCTGCTCTTTCATCTCTTGCTGAGTCTGATGTCTTGATGATGCTGACGACAGTGATAATACGGGTATGTTCGATGGCATCGAGAGCACATTGCTATTGCCCAGAACGTTCTTGAGAAGCTTTGACGACAGAGACAGGAAGCAAACGTGATGGTTTATTGGCCGCCGCGGCGGGCAGGGGAACTGCCTCATACGTTCTGATGATGCCATCGAGGACAACGACGGCGATTGAATGGATAAAGCGGAGGATGTTCCAGGAACTCTTCCGCCCATCTCGTCCTCACTCGCAGAGCATGTGCTGGTGGAGACCGAGGAGAATCCGCAATTGAGCAGATGTCCGTGGCCGGTAGAACGGGACGGCCTTAAGCTGTCTTCCGCTGGGGATACCGAGACCGTCGAATCGCAAGTATCATTGGACGGCAGGCTGGAGGGTGGAGAGGGAGGCGAATTTGGCAGGTCGAACATATGTGCGATCATATCCGACGTGGCCATGTCGTGCATGTTGACGGCCGACCGCTGCAATGTCATGTCCGGTGTGGAAGTGGTCTGACGAGAAATCATGGGAGAATTTTCGACGTTTTGGCTCCCGCTCTCCTTGTTTCTGGTGGAATTCTCCAAGGCAGCAGTCAGCATCTTTGCGGATCCCTTTTTGGACGCGCTGCCGCGGCTGCTCCCGTCTCTCGTGGAACGGCCATGTAGATGCCTTGCTGATGCGCGAAACTTTTGTGATTTGGTGGACGGTCGTCCGAGCTTTTGTCGTGGGAGGTAGATGCATGTCTTCTGGAGTGATTTACATCGGTCGCAGCCATCTTCTTGACCTAAACGAGGGAACGATGCCATCAATTAGTAAGTGAACGTGATTTGGACTCGCACCTTTGTGAGTCTCGCGGTCCGTCTGTTCTCCTTTTTGTCTTTCCCAACCTCGGAGGAGGTTGCCAGAGCCGTAAGACCAGGACTTTGTGAGACTTACCGCTACATCTGATCTTCCGCGCGCGACAAGGCTGACAGGCATCTCGCAATGGGGTCTCGTCCTTCTTGACGCTCCCTGCGCCGGCGCCGGGATTGTTATCCACGGAAAGGTCGGAGGACGTGGATAATGAAGACGCGGTGGAGGAGAAAGACGAGTCTACAGCATCCTCCTGGGAATAGGGGAATGGGAAATACGACATGGTCTTTCCCACGAGGAAAGGAGATGCGGTGATGCCTACCATCTCGTCAGCACCTCACGCTACTAGCAACGTTAAACCAGGACGATTCTAAGGTTGCGCCGAGGGAGATGAGGAGGAGAATACTGTACTGTACTGTACTGTACGTGGGCGTGGTCGCTATAATAGTAGTGCTGAGCATCTACGCGCAAGGATTGCACGCGATTCTTTCCTGGCAATTGTCACTAGGAATACTACCCACCACTTCATGGGGACATTGGGGAGTATTCAGAAGACCCTTACCTTTTTTTGCTAAGGGTCTAATAATATTTTGCTCATATTAAAAACGAGCCGCCGTCAATCATGATTCATGCATGACAAGGATTCGCGAGTCGCGAAGGGCGTTTCTTCTTTTCCTTTTCCACGAGCGCGCAACGCGTCGCCCCTCCTCCCAATTTCTTATAGCAGCTGGCAGCGAGCGGTCCGCTGCGGTCGCGCCTGCCATCCTTATGTGCCTGTAATGTATGTACGACGAGAGCCTGAAAGCGGCGGCTTGGGGGCATTCTGGCGGAGGTTCGCAAGACTCGCCACGCACAAGCCACGCCAGGGCGAAGTAAAAAAAGAAGACTCCACCTTTTCCCAGGCTCTGGTGGTACGACGTGCCAGTTCATTATTACCCCAACGCGTCGACAGCAATAACTTAAAGTCCCCGAGGCCTCTCCGCCGCGCGATTCATGATTCATGAACCATGCATGCTGCATGATCATTTTGAGGGGCGATCCTCAAATCCTTCTACGTATGATACAACGCCCACCTTCGATGGTTGTCGCGCGGTGTAGTACCGCAGCAATGCGTGGTAGATCTACACCTACGTACTAGCAACGATCTACTATATATATAGTACGACGTTCACGCTGCCACAATGGGCATTGGATACGCGGAGCCTCGCGGAGACTTGGAGAGAATAATAGCGAACAAGGCCGCAAGATCAACCCTTATTACTGTAGGACTTACTATTAGATATGATATAGAGCTTGCAATCGTGCGCAGGCCTCCCATCACTGCTACACCGTCTTACGTCTCCTACGCAGCTCAATGAGCTCCGCTCGGCGACTATCACTTGGACAGAAATATCATGCCGCTGGCAGGAGTATAATACTAGAGGAGTGTTTATTTTCGACAGATTTTCAATTTTCGAGTCTCCTATATCGGTGTCGATAGGTGCCGTAGTTTCCATAAACTCTCGTTGCCGAAATACCGCCGCGCCAATGAGCGAAAAAACAACTCTCCGTCCGCATAGGACACCGCTGCACTTGCGTTTGCAGCACGGCTGCTCTGCACCTACTGACATAGGTTCGCTGGCAGAGATTGGCGATCGAGCGCATGCCGGCCGTATATAAAAGTGTTTTTCCCACCGCCATCCCCACCCCACGCACGTTTACCGTCCTTTGGCAAATCAGGTCTGTCATCCATCCACCACAACGGTATATTCGGACGGCCTCCGGCAACTTTGCAAGAACATGGAGTGGTGCAGCGACCCAGAGAAACTGGTGAGTTCTGCCTCTTCCCTAGGTCTCTGCGTCAACTGGTAGAATGCGGTTCACTAACTTTTGTTCATTTTCAGGGTCCGGTTTCAGAACTCAGGCCCGCTGACTTCAGCGCCTGCTTCCACGACTACATCCTTACATTGTCGCCACTTGCGCTTGCGGCGCTATGTGTTGTCTTCGGCCTCTTTCGCACTGCAAAGTCAAACAACAGTGACGCCGGCAAGACCAGACCATCACGACTTGGGACGGCCCTGATGGCGTTGAGCGCCGCTGCCGCCTTGGCTTGTTCCGTCGTTCTACTGATTAACCCATCTGGAGCATCCACCGTGGCCGCTCTTGCCATTACCATCCTCGTCTCAATCGTACTGGTTGCCCAGTTGATCGATTTCTCTCGTTCCCGCCCCGCCCGCGTCTCCATTGTCTGCTTCTGGATATGGCTTGCCTTCGCCACCATCGCCAAATTGAGATCCCTGGCGCTCGCTGATCTCACTTCCTCGAGTCACTTTACCTGGAACCTTGGCGTGTTGATTTCCTCGGTACTCTGGTTGCTATTCGAGGAACTTTTGAGTAGAAAAACCGCCGATGGCGAAGACGCAAACCCACTGGATCGAGCAGGATTGCTCACATACTTGACCTTCGGATTCATTTGGTCCAAGCTCCGCGACAGCCACAAGTACAAGCTCGCTCAAGACGACGTGTGGAGAATTCCGTATGAGGAATCGACCATCCGAGGTCATGACAGGCTGACGGCTGCCCTCTCGGTTTCCGCAACGTCTGGCAAGGGGAAGCTGACCAATGTCAGCTTCTGTCTGGCCTTGATCAAGTCTCAGCTTCCCATGGTCATCGGAGCGATAGGCCTCAAGGTCCTCGCCTCGATTCTGATCCTTGTTCAACCCCTCTTGCTTGATACCCTCATCAATTACGTATCTTCACACAACACCGACCCTACCGCTGGTGCCGTCACGACCCCACAGCCTCGCTCCACCGGATTCCTCATTGCGATTGGAATGCTCCTCCTAGGTCTGGTCGCAGCGATCATGAACGTCTGGGGCAGTCAATTGTCTTGGCTCCTGTACTACAGATGGAAAATTTCCACCGCCAGTCTGGCCTTCCGCAAGAGTCTTCGATTGTCGCCAAGCTCGCGCGTCGAGAACAATACCGGAAACGTTTCCAATCTGCTCTCCAATGATGCTATGGAAGTCGGCTTTTTGGCAGCCAACATCCCGGAAATTGTGGCCGCGGTCATTCAAGTCGTCTTTGGCATTGCCCTCATCTGGGTTCAGCTCGGCCTCTCTACCCTCTCGGTCATTGGCTTCATCATCCTTCTTGGCCCATTGCAAGTCTGGAACGCGAACTTTATCGAAAAGTGGAGTGATTTGCAGTTTGAGGTCATGGACACTCGCCTGAGTCTGACCACCGAAATCGTCAACGGCATGAAGATCATCAAAATGTACGCATGGGAATCATTCTTCGCACAGAAGTTGCAAGCCTTTCGCAAAACAGAGTTGCACCACCTATACATTCGCCGTATCGGTGAAATCTTCGGTGTTTTGCTCGGCAATTTGCCCCCCGTCATCATGTTCGTCGCCGCTCTTGGCATCTCCACTGCGGTCGAAAAGAAGCCCCTCGACGTCAACAACATCTTCGTGTCGCTAGCGTTGTTCAACTTGCTCAAGGGTCCGCTCGTAGAGCTCTCAATGTCTCTGCCCGGCGTCGCCGTCTCGTGGGCTTGCGTCAAGCGCGTCGTCGTGTTTTTGAACGAAGGAGAAATTGATGATTACGTCGACAGAAACAGCGGCAAACCAGGGTCGATTCATATCAAGGCCGGTCGCTTCACTTGGGGCGCGCCGGAGAAGGATGCCGAAGATGAAGGAGAAGCTGCATCAAGCAAGGACGACCAAGCCAAGGGTACCGCTGTGGCTAACCTGATCGATATCAGCGTCGACGTTGCTCCTGGGGAGTTTATCGGTCTCGCTGGAAGTGTTGGATCCGGAAAATCGTCCCTTCTGTGCGCTCTGCTGGGCCAGATGGAGAAGATCGTAGGCAACATTGCCGTCAACGGATCGGTGGTGTACGTGTCTCAAAAGCCTTGGATCTTCCAGGGAACCGTCCGTGAGAACATCCTCATCGGTCGTCCCTACGAAGCGGAGCACTACCGTCGCGTCGTCGAAGCGTGCGCCCTTGCCCGGGATCTGGACCATATGACCGCGGGTGACCAGACCGAGATCGGTGAGCGCGGAGTCAATCTTTCCGGGGGCCAACGTGCGCGTGTGAGTCTCGCTCGTGCATTGTACGGCCACGACGCCGATATCTACCTCTTCGATGATGTCCTCTCCGCCGTCGACCGTCATGTCGCCAAACACATCTTTGAAAACGTCCTGGGCTCCAAGGGCATCCTGGCTAATAAGACCCGCGTCCTCGCCACCCACGCCGTTCACTTCCTCGATGGTGCCGATCGGACTTTGGTCATGAAAGACGGTTCCATCATCGCGTCCGGCTCTTACGAGGACCTTTTGGCCGACAACATGATTTCAGAAGCGTCCATGGAAGTGAATTCTGTCTCGGAAAGCGACAACGACAATGAAACTTTGGATCGTAAGTCTCGTTCATTGCTCAATGTTCTTCCTAACGTTTCTGGTCCATGTTCTAACACATCCTTCTCGCTCTTGACTAGCTCGCCGCGCAGCGAAGGGCGACTCCAACGCCGGTCTTGGTTCTGAAGAGGACGAGCAGGAAAGCATCGCCAACGTCGATCGCATTGACGGAGAGAAGGCGAAGATGATCGAAGAGGAAGAGACCGAGAGTGGCAAAGTTAGCTGGGGCGTCGTCATGATGTACTTCCGCGCATGCTCGTTCGCCCTCCTCGCCGCCTTTTTCCTTGGTCTCGTCGTCTCAGAAGGTGTCAACTTGGGCTCCCGATACTGGCTGCTCTACTGGAACGACAACCCCAGCTCGCACAGTCTCGCCTTTTACTTTTCCATCTACGCCACGTGGGTCGTCGGCTACGTCATCCTCTACCCCTGGGCCGGCGCATTGTTCCTCTGCTTCATGGGCGTCCGCGCTGGTCGCGTGCTCCACGAGGATCTCCTCGCGCGGATCTTGAAGATGCCATGGACGTTCTACTCGGTGACGCCCGTCGGTCGTATCATGACGCGCTTCAGCAACAACCTCGCCGCCGTCGATTGTGGGCTCCCAGATGCCTTCTACGACATGATCTTTGCTCTCGCCAACGTCGTCGTCAACTTGCTTCCCACCGTCATCAGCATGCCAACCTTCCTCATCGTCATCCTCGTCGCGGGTATTCTGTGCTACGCTCTCATGTACCTGTACATCCCCGCCTCGGTCGCCTACCTTCGCATCAAGTCCAACTGTGACGCGTTCATTTGGTCGCACGTCGATGAGACGCTCAACGGGCTCGACAGCGTCACGGCCTACAGGTTGGACGTGATTGCTGCCGAGAGGAACGCGTTCGTCATGGACAACCAGCAGGCCGCCCTGATCATGTTCTACTGGGCCAATAGGTGGTTCTCCCTGTGGATTACCATCGTCTCCACCCTCGTCGTCTTTGCCAGCGCCATCTTTGCCGTGCTCTCCGTCGAGTCGATGTCTCCGTCGGTCGTCGCTCTCGCCGTGTCGACCATCTTGGCTATCATGCAGGAGGTCGCCATCATGATGACGAAGCTCGGGTACCTGCAGACGCAACTGGTGGACGCCGAGCGTCTCAAGCAGTACCTGGACCTTCCCATCGAACAAGACGTTCCTGCCGATGCTCAAAGAGTTCTCCCGCAAAGCTGGCCGCAGAACGGTCGCATCGAATTCAAGAACGTCAACATGCGGTACCGCTCCGGCCTGGACCTCGTCCTTAAGCGCCTGTCCTTCACCATCGAGGCCGGCCAGAAGGTCGGCATCGTCGGGCGCACGGGGGCGGGCAAGTCGTCCCTGGCTCTGGCCCTGATGCGATTGGTCGACATCTGCCCTCCTTCAAGCACCAGCAAGTTCGATGAGGAACGCGGCGATGAGGCGGCGCTCGAGGGCGGCTCCATCACCATCGACGGCGTCGACATCGCCACGGTCCCGCTGGCGACGCTCCGCCAACGGCTGTCCATCATCCCGCAGGAGGCGTTCCTGTTCACGGGCACGGTGCGGGAGAACCTCGACCCCTTTGGCAACTCGACCGACCACGCCATCTGGGCCGCGCTAGACAAGGTCGGCTTGAAACCGTTCGTGCAAGGCCTCAGCGACGCCGCCGCCGAGAATTCCAACGCCCCCGCCTCGGGCACGGGCCTAGACGCCGCGGTGACGGAATCCGGCAGCAACTTCTCGGTCGGGCAGAAGCAGCTGCTGTGCGTGGCGCGGGCCATCCTGCGCGACTCCCGCGTCATCGTCCTAGACGAAGCCACCGCGTCGGTCGACAATAATGCTGACGCCGCCGTGCAAAGGGCCATCGCCACGCAGTTTGCAGGTCGCACCGTCATCACCATCGCCCATCGTGTCAACACCCTCATGTCATACGACCGCATCATCGTCATGGACGCTGGACGCGTCGTGGAGTCCGATTCCCCCGCTGCCTTGTTGGCGAACCCGGCCTCCTTGTTCTACGCGTTGGTCCATGAGGCCGGGACCGTCGATGCTTAGGACGTGAGCAATCATCGCCTAGGACATCACTTCTTCCCATCTTAGTCAACCTTAGTGTACAATTCTTTAGCTTTATATTATTCACTCATGACATTCGTTCTCCCCATGCATGCCAATGCTCCCCGCTTTATATTATTCACTCACATAGCATTTCGTTCTTTCCGACCTGCCAATGCGGGCGTAATCTTTATAATACGAGTCTTTATACTTTGACTGTTCTCGCAATACTCGTGCATCGATGCGTACTTGCACCCTGTCTGTGGGCTGTGGGCTGGCCAACCCATACCATCTCACAAGCACATACCCGCCGCCACCGCAACCCGCGGTTCGGTGATTGCACCTCACCTGTTTCACGACCGGAAGCTCGGGGAGACACAGCGATGGGGTCGGTCGGTCCCATACCCGAGCCACTTGGACCTTTTCGTTTCTGTTTTCTTTTCTTTCTTTTTTTCACGACCCTTGCCGGCGCTGGCGTCCAGAGGGGGGGGGGGACAGGTCAGCAGGTGGAAGTTTTGTTCGAATATGGCCCAAACACTTCCCCGAATCGCAGCGACAGGCTTCACCCTTTTCGCTTTTGCGAGTCGGATGTCCCAACCCAAAGGCGGTATGGAGTTTATGGCATCCATCATGCGGGCCGTAGAAAGGGATATGGTGGTTGCCCAGTCTCCGCCCACCCCCACCAAAGGACCCCCGCAAAACCAGCCAGGGCAAAGATTCCAGTGGCGAACGCGATGAATAAACACTAAGCGGTTTTTTCCAACTCGGGTAGAACGGACGGTCTCTTATCTGCATTCGGAATCGGTGTGAGGAGGAGAAGAGGTGGGTTCTTCCATACCCTCCTTTCCTGCGGCCTTCCTGCGGCTCGTTCTCTCTTTGGACGCTTCCTTCCGTTCTTCCCTGGATCGAATGTGGTAGACGTGGACGCCCCCCCAATTCAACGCGTTGCTTAACCTTTTTGGCTCTGATAACGCGTGGCCGCTAAACAAACCGCTTTAGATTCACTGTAGTTCCAGCCTCTCGCTTCGTTTATCGCCAGTCTCTCGCCCAACTTCTTATTACAGAGAGAAAAGAAACAACAAAAAAGAACAAACAACGAAGCAAATAAGCAAATAATATCTACGGACCTAGGCTAGCATGAGGGATGGATTGAGTTTACTAAAGGGGAGTGTATGGGGGTGCGGGGTCTTGTCTTGCTTAAGTTAGATGGGGCAGACAGCGGCGACCATGGGCTCAATGTCCAGGATGAAGACGCTGCGCTCCGTCGACTGCGACGGGTCGTCTTGCAGCACGGCGCCTGGAGAGGGACGGCCCAAAGGGCGAGCGAGTATCATCAGTGAAATACAACATCACAACACTTCCCGCCTCAAAGGAACACATACCCGCATAGTGGGTGCACTTGTCGTCATACACGGCAAAGCTATCCAGGGGCTCCTCCAGCGTGAACGTCGCAATGACATCCTCCTGCGGGATGGTGGACGGGTGACAGTCCTGGTACTGGGGTGCGGCGACGATGTTTTCTCCCCCTTTGGCGTTCCGCCTGCGAACCATGTGGACGACGGAGAACTTGTGCCCGTCCTGGTGCAGTGCGTTGGGCGTGTTGATGCCGACGGGCCAGTCGGGTGTGGGCGCGGTCTTGACAAAGTGGATCCCGACCAGGATCGGGTGACGGAGCTCGTCCTCGTTCCAGTCACAGAGCGCCACGTCCGAGAGGATCATGCGGTTGAGGAGCCTGAGGTTGCGGACGGGTTCGGTGACCGGCTTGTACCAGCGGCGGACGTTGTTGCAGTCGGCGTTGAACATTCCTGGGGATTGATTATACACGTGCAAAGGGGGGAATACACATTGTCGTCAATACCACCAAAACCTATCACATCACTCACTCGCACGATCACCTTCCACCACCTCCCCACTCACCCTGGTTATACGGCACTTGCTCATCTCCATTCTCATCCAGGTAAGGGGGCAGGTACCTCACGCGCATCGGTTTCTCCCACGGGAGGACGACGGCACGGGAGTAGGACCTGAACCTGGACCAGTTCCCGGGCACCCAGCGATCTTTAGGGAGGAGGTCCATTTCGTGCTCGAGGGTGCGCAGCTCGGCGTCGATCTCGGCGTCGGTCATGCCGACCCAGTCGCGGGAGTTGAAGCGGATGTGCGAGTGGCCTTCCTTGAGCGTCCGCAGATCGCGGAGGATGCGGTCGTGCGTAGCGATCGGGAGCGTGAAGGCGGCGTCGTCGTCGTCGCTGCTGCTGCTGCTGGTGGTCGTGGTGGGCGTGATGGGTGCGGTCGGCGACGCTAATGTGGGTGCCGCGGCGGGCGTTGTGGCGGCGAGCTTGGCTTTGAGCGTCGAGACGTCCGTTGGAGCGGCGACTTCGGTGTGCAGGATGGGGCTCATGACGGCGATGGGATGCGGGAGTCCACAGGTGGTGTGCAGTCGGGGGAGAGAGATGTAGAGCGATGGGCGATGGGTGATGAATGGGATGGAAAGGGAGATGCCTAAGATTTGGGATCGGGAGTAGGGATGTCTTGGAGGGCGACGGATCTAGCTAAGAGTGAGGGGAACACGGCATGAAGGGACACAAATGGCAAGCTGTGGCTTTATATATAACAGGCATTTGGTGAATCGTGTGCCGGCCGGCTGCGCGCCTCTGTTTGAGAAAGGACGGGTATCGGAAACAGTGTCGGTGCGGTCGGTCGGTCGGTTTCTTCGTCACGGATACGAAGGGGCACCCTAGGTCGTGCGTTACACCCATAAAGATGTTCCGTTTTGACGGCCGCCTCCCCTCTCGGGACGGTCAATTCCATCGAACCCATTGTTTTTCACAAAATATTCTCTTGAGAACGCGGCAACTTCTCATGTCGCTGGATCCTGCGCGTGTTTGTGGATGTGGGGAGCGCTTCACTCAGATGGAGGCGATAGGTTCCGCGTCGGGCATCTCAAGGGAAGATGTCCGAATCTGTCCGATGAGCCAAGGGACCATCCCGTACATAGTAGATACCCTCCTCAAGTGAACTGTGGCGCGGCGGACGAAATCATGGTTTTGTGAGAGGTCTCCGCGCTCTGCGGCCTTTGACGGCGGCGATGCAGTCGCTGGTATGATAGATATTTCATGGTATATGAGGTAAATCATGGTGTCAGAAAATCTCCGCCGCCCGGCAGAACAAGGTGCCGGGCAGGTGCCGGGCGGGGAAGGCTTCACTCTGAACGAAACAGGGCTTTCGGCGGCTGGCGGGTGGCAGAATTATGAAGAATCGGCTCCAGAAAGTCTCCGCTTTGCAACAAGAAGCGCAGCCGCCTTATTACACGCAGACTCCGCTAATAGAGCCTTCCCATTACGAAAGTCACCGCTCAGACGCGTTGCCCCCCGAACTCGGAGGTTGCGCCACACCCACGCCACTCCTGACAGCACCCTCCCTCCCGTCACTTTCATCTTCGACAGGAGTCGTCCCTGACGCAGAGTTCGGACCACTTCTGCCCAATGTTATTCCTGCCAAGGACTCATCAACCATAGTGGGGGAATCAATGGTGCATTAGGGCGACAGACAAGGAGGAAACGAGCGCATCGCACAAAAGCGCCGCAAAAATGCCCCCACATGCCAGTCCAAGCCTCTTTTTCCAAAAAGAAAAAAAACAAACCCGCATGCATCGGGCACGGCGAGAATCCCGCCCCAAACCGCAGAGTTTTCTCTCAGATGCCCGGTCCGCTGACGTATCTGGCGGATTGCCTCCGCCGCGTGCGTGTGGGGAACGGGAGGGTTTTTTGTCGCATAGCGGGGAGCGTTTGTCGACCAGTCAGTTAAAGGCCAGCGGCGGGTAGGTCTGCAACCCTCCTCTAAAACTTCCGGCCGCCTGCCCTCCGTACCGTACGGCAAACTCTAAATCCTGACCTCGGAAGCCGCACTAAGAGAGGTTATCGGCCACATCTTCATCCACACCATCGCCGAGAAAGAGGAAAAGTAACAAATCTTCCACGACACGAAAACAGATATTAAATTTGGTTGCCTCGCCTTAGCGGGAAATCACTGTAGAGATTCTGATGCGACCGACGAGCGGGCGAGCAGAGGGCCAGAGCGTCAGCGGTGGAAGTGGGTTCGACGGTGTGCTGAGATGGTCGTTCTATCTTCCGTCTTGGGAGGAGGAGGAGACGGGCGCGGTAAGTTGAAACCTACGATTCCTCCTTACACCGCCCGATCCGTATGGTTAAACCACCATCTTCCTCTCACACACACACTACGTAGCCCGCACAAAGCCTCGCCTCGCTCGCGCACGCGCTCCTCCCACCGTCCGAACAGACCCGGATCAATAGCTACCGATTCGCGCGGGACGGCATGCGGGCGTTGGTTGGGCAGTTGCTGGCGCGAGCGGCCATCGTGGCGCTGTTAGCCGCGCAGGATGCGTTCCCTGTGCCCGCACCGCTCGATCGCATCTGGTATGCGATCCGAATCGAGAGGGATGAGCATGGAAAGCCGTTTTTGGTATGTATCCGGGCAAAGAGAGGACTGGCGAGCGCAAGCGAGGCATCATTGCTCGCCCCAGGTTTTCTTGGGGGCGAGCGACAGCGAGCGACAATGATTAACCATCCATCCATCCCCGCAACACCCAAACTAACCAACACCCCCCCTCCCCCCCCCCCCCCCTCGCCCCTTATATAGTCCTCCCCACGAATCCCATTCCTCCACTTCAACATCTCCCACCACGGCGACTGGGTGGTGGTGGCGGCCGGGTTCGCCAAGCAACTCGGGGTAGACGTGGCGTCGGTCGAGGCCTCATCGTTGTCCGCCGACGAGCACCTTCGGGTGTTTGGCGAACTGTTCACGAACCGGGAGTGGGAGTACGTTTACGGTGGTGGTGCGCCCGGCTCACGGACGCCGCCGCAAGGGGGCTATGGCGAGGGCAAGGAGGAGCAGATATACGCATTGCGGCGGTTCGCGCAACTGTGGGCGCTTAAGGAGAGCTACGTCAAGGCCGTCGGGGTGGGTCTGCCGCTCGATCTCGGGCGCGTGGAGGTGCGGTTCGACTCGGACGGCTGCGGTGGTGGTCATCATCATCACGCCGCACACGGACAGGGACACGCACTCTCGAGCCCACGAACACAAGGATGCAGCGGTGGCCAATGCGGGTGCAAGGGGATCCGGGTAGCGCTGGACACAACGGGGGTGGAACCGCAGCGGCAGGCCGTGGCGGATGGGAACTACAGTTTCAGCCTGGACGAGCTGGATGCGCAGCATCCCGTGGCGTGTTGCGTCGTCAGCGCCAGTCCGGAGGTGTTGAGAGGGTTTCCATGGTGCGATGCCGATGCAGATCAGGATGAGGATGATGATGGTGGGGATGATGGGTGTAAGACGGCGCAGATGGAGAATATGCTCGTGGATGGCAGGGATCTGTCGAGAGAGCATCGGCATGGACGGTTTCGGAGCATCCAGTGGGCGGAGTTGGCTTTGCGCGTACGGAGCGCCGGGGGGAAGATGCCTTAAGGAGAGTGTGTTTTTGCACGCTCTCTTGTAAATAAACACGTACATATCCCTTTCCCTGCGTATGCTCGCGGCAGAATCCTTTTTCCAGCTCTGTTCAGTCCTCTGCCCATCCCGGTCAGGTAGCATCTCTTTCTCCCGACGGACGTACGAAGTCTAAGTGTAGGCCAAGGTCGTCTGGAGGTCTCTGTGAAAGACACCTTCGTGCCTGATAACGGTTTCCAATGTGTACGCCCCTTGATTCTCCGTATTGGGAAGCGTCCGGAACCTTCCCTCGTCTGGTGGGCCGTTGGGCTTATAAGAGTTTTTGCTCCTTCGCCCCAATTTTTTCGCCATTGCCCATCGGAATAAGAGGAGGACGATCGAGAGGATCCCAAGCAACCACCACAGAGAAATACAGGCTTTATTTTCTTCAGCGCTCGAAAGTGGCTTGTCCGACCTCGGTCAACCTCTATGATAAGATTGCTGCAGAGCCCACCGATCGATTGTGAGTGTGGCGCCGCTTGTGTTATTTCAGTTTCGGTTGTGGTACTTCGCAAAATAAGATGAGATGGAGTGGGAAGCGGTCGAACGAAGTGTGTGTCGTTCAGGAACGTCAGGACCGAAGTCTTGATACGGCCCAGCGCACGTTCCTCCAGGTCCATTTCAAGATCTGCATACTCGGCGTCTTGCAGAAACTTGTCGATGAGGCAGAAAAATGGACATGGTAGGAGTTTTCGGACCAACAGAAGATGGCGGTGGTGTCAGGTACTGAAGACAAGTCTCTGCACCACTCCACAGTTTCGCCATCATCAAGAGTCAAGTGTTCTGTGGGTTGTTCAAACTTCCAACCGCCGGGATCTCACAGCGCGGTTTGGAATGTTCCGATCGATCAGGGATTCATTTGACAGTTTCGACTGTCTCGCGCCGGCGCCGGTGTTTCTCAACGATTTTCCGGCCGCCGATCACAAACAGAAATTCGATTTGAATTTTTGAGATGCGCAAAGGTACAGTTAATTTTGACTCGGAAATTCCTTATCCCGCTAAACCCCTAATGAGCCTTACCCTAAGTCGGTACCGAACAAAATATGTGACTTAAGTCGAAATATCTCCATCTAAGTCTGTCCGGAAGGTTTATCCCGGGACAGAAGCCAGGTTAGACAGTTAGACTTAAGCCTAGCATATATAGAACAGTCTGGGTAATGCATGTTCGAAAGAGAATGAAAATCGAAAGGATTGGGGGAAGTGCCGTCAGTTTTGAAGATTGCAGAAAGCAGATGATGATTGGGGAAAGTGCCGTCTATTTTGAAAATTGTAGAACGCACATGATGAAACGAAAAGAAATCGAAAATACAGATACGCCGTTCAATCATGCCGCCTATCTATGTTCTATCGAAGATTGACCGCGACTTATACGAAAGAATGCAAGAAGGGGAGGCTCGCTAATTCTCTCCAAGTCTACAAGAACAGCAAACCAACAAAAGCCGCCAACCCAGTAGCAGCGGCAGCCTCCGGGATGGAAGCCCTGAACGCACCGCTCCCAACGTTGGGGCGGCGAGAGTCACGGTTCTGCACCGGGACTCCAGCGGGAGTTGGGATCGTGTCAGCATCCTCCCACACAGGTGGCGTGTTGGGATTGCTGGCACGGATGTTGATGAGGCCAGAATGCTCAACGACGGCGCCACGGTTATCGGAAGCCCACACCATCCAGTTTCCGGGTGGCGCGATGTTGGCCGAGGCGGGGAGCTGGACGAGGAGCTTGTCCTTGCCGTACTTCAAGATCTCCAGCTCGATGTGGCGCTGGTCGAGGTTGACGGTGTGGGTCATGGATGCGTAGCGAATGATGCTCACGGAGACGATGGTATTGGCGATTGCGTCTGTGAAGCGCACGACGATCTGCTGCCCGTAGGTCGCCTTGGCGGTGAGGAAAGGCAGAACGAGCTTGGGAGGGTTCGCGATGAACTTATATGGAGGCCAGTACAGATCCAGCGACCTATAGCGAGGACAGAAATCAGTATCGTTAATGACTATGATTCATTGCTGTGAGAGTGCAGTAGACTTACATGTCGTCGGGTCGTCCGTTGGCAAAGTCGTCACCGTTCTGCGCATCACCACCACCAGTGACCACAGTTCCGTCTTCACGCAACAGAGCCGTGTTGTGGTAATGGCGACCCGTGGGTGCAGCTGCACCTACGGTCCAACGCTTCGGATTTCCTCTAGCGTAGGAAGGATTAAAAATGACAGGCTCCTTCACGCCCTTACTGGCCTTTGGCTGTCCAAACACGCCCCCCTGGTGTCCCTGTCCGGAGCCAGACACGATGAGAATCGTGCCGTCGGGGAGGTTGACAGCCGCGGGCTGAGATCGCGCCAATGGCATTGTTCTCCTTTTGCCAGTCCAGGTTGGTGGTGACCGTAGCGCCCTGGTCCTCGAGCGTGAACCAGTGGCAGACGCTGGTGGGGGCGCAGTTGGGGCAGTTTGACCATTCATCTTTCCCGCCGTACTCGCGAGGTACGGGCGTTCCGTCCGGCGCTGTTCCGTTTACACCGCCGCAAAGCCAGGTCTCCATACGATAGTTGTCGCGGAAGGACAACATCGGCACAAAGTTAGTGCCGGCGAACGGGAAGGACAGGGGCTGCAGTCCATTCTCCTTTGTAAGGTCCATGACCAAGTGCGGGGTCTCTGTGCCGGTCGCTGGATCGACGATCGCGGACTCGCTGTGCGCGAACATCCAGACTTTGCCGGAACTAGGCAGAATGTAAGCCACGGGGTACATGTTTACTGGGAAGTGCCGGGCCAGGAAAGCGAGAGGTTTGGAAGGGCCTCCTTGGCCTTGTTTGTCGCTCCACATCTACAACATCTACGATGGAGCATTCGCATTCGGGTCCGAGGCATTGAAGAAGTAGTGCTGGCCTAACAATGCAGATTTACACGTAAATAAATAAGAAGCTATCAACAGCGAAGGTGTAAAACGAAACTGACCACCAATGATCATGATCTCCTCCGTGGGAAGAGCGAGCAGGGATGGGTACCATCGTCCCCAATACGTGTATGTGTTCCCTCCAGCCTGATCGGGTTGCATGTCAGGCGGGCGATACATGGAAGCAACAACGGTAAGCTCCGCTTCTGTGGTGGCTGTCGACGGGTTGTAAACCCTGATATCAGAACGCCCGTTACTTCGTAGAGTTGTCGTTCCAAACACTGGTCAGTGACATGTTCACAGCGCTATCCTTTGGGCATAAAGCTGACAGAGGCTTACGAAGTATAGTTCCCGGCCGAGCCATCCCAATTCTTGTTCCAGAACTGATCTCCACCAGCGACCAGATAAGATCCGTTGGCCAGCTGGGCATGGCCGGAGCAGAATGCATATCCATGCAACTGGCCCGTGTAGTCCTTCACGAAGTTCCTGTTGATGAACGTCGTCTTCTGCGCAACACCGTCCCATTCGGCGGCATCCGTGAAGAACGGGAGGCCCTTGAGATTGGGGTTGCCGTGATACCACTGGCTCGCACCGATTGTGGCAAGCTCCGCAGCGGTC
The DNA here is from genome assembly GCF_025526975.1 of Fimicolochytrium jonesii. Taxonomy (NCBI): domain Eukaryota; kingdom Fungi; phylum Chytridiomycota; class Chytridiomycetes; order Spizellomycetales; family Powellomycetaceae; genus Fimicolochytrium; species Fimicolochytrium jonesii. The sequence continues at coordinate 795,078 of NW_026515678.1, forward strand.
CAAATTGTTGGGTCGGAGTCGTAGATGTGGAGACGCTCTCCCATGTAAAACTGACGCGTTCAGAAAATGCGGGATATGTCAGGCAATTGATACTCACTCTTGACTCGCCCCGGCTCCACGTAAGGAAGAGCTCGATCCTAACCTTGTCTCCGGGAGTGTAAAGCAGATGGATCGGCACAACGCCAGCGTTGGGAGTCCTGGGGACACGCAGAAATTCATTGAGAAACGTCCCACAACCCTACACAAGTATATGCGTCACAACTTACCAAGTTTGCCATTTACCGATAACAACGGGATCGGTCGCTGCGACATCGGCGGCCTGAACGGCGCCCATGGCCGCTACGGCGGACAGTGCCAGGAAGGCACGCATTCGATGCACGGCTGCCATGTGGTATTTTCCTCGCCGCGAAAGTATCAGGGAACAACCTGCTGCCTCTACGAATAGTTGCCAATGCAAGGGACGGAAGTCGAGTTCGACCCTTAGTGCACCTCTTAGGGTTTAGGGTTAGGGTTACAAGACCCCCTGGGTTGGGTTTTATTTTTGGGTTGCCTGGAACCCTAGGGACTTAGAAATTTTCGGGTTTTTTGGCTTTTGGGTGTGTTCTACAGTTCAAATTCTTGACTCTGAGGGGTGTGGTGGCGGGGGGTGTTGCGCACCTAGGCAAGTCAGGGGGGACTAGGTGTGCAAGGGCAAGTGATGGGTCATATGGGTGGTGGTGCGGGTACGGGGGGGGGGGCAGGGGTGCCAATAGGGGAGGGGGGGGGGGTTGATATAAAGGGGAAATATATGTTATATATACGTTATAGGACTTGTGCAAATTGGGATTTTTTTAGTGCCGATCTGGAGTTGGCGTCCTAATTAAAAGTTGGCCCCATATCATATTCTCTAATTGAAGTACTCTCGGATTGGCAATCCGTGCGGAAACGGCTTCAGAAACTTAGAAAAACGAAATTTTCACGCGACGGGGGGTAAAAAGTTGGAAAATGTGGTGATATCTCAACATCTGGCTGACTATCCAGTGGAGGGCACTTAATGAAAGTTGATTGTAGCCTATGGTTTGCATAGCTGATGTGGTAGCAAATCTTGTGTAACCTTGCTTTTGGCTGAAGAACAGGGCCCCTTTTCAATTCTCAAGTAGTGACCCCCAAGACCTCCTAACAAAAGACACGAGTACGTATGTGCAGGCAAAGGGGTTTGGCTGTGTTCTCCAGTAAACATTTTGTGATTCCGCTGTGCATCGTAGACTGTTTGTAGGACCGTTGCGGGCTTGCTTGCAGGGTATGCAGAGTGAGAGGGTTGGGGTTAGAGATTTCCCAGATCACTTATTAAATTCAGCCAAACTGTCTCTGTCATGGAACATTTAAAATGGTGGAAAGTAGTATTGCATTTATTGATTTAGAGTACATTGGAAAAGCGCACATTCAGAAAAGGGTTTTGGTGTAAAGTTATCAACGACATTCAACAGTACTAAAGGACTTCCGCAAGCATGTCACGGACTTGGTTCTGTCCAAAAGTCGTACGGCACTCAGGGTACCTGGCGCAGCGGAGACGGAAACGATGCTGACCGCCAATGCTATGAAAAGCTGAGCCTCCACAGTTGGGACATTGAAGCTGATCACGATGCTGATGGAAGAGTTCACGGATATTGCCAATGGGAGCAGCATCAGGCACTTCCCCATCCCCATGACCCCACCAAGCACGAGCAGGATCAATGACGGGTGCAATGCCTTTGAACCATCCGGGATTGAAACCAAAAGAGTTGAGAACATCTCGGAAGCGCTGACAGTCTGTCACAGTAGTCTGTCTATTGCGATCTCCTCTGAATAGAACTCTGGTGGCAGCGTCCATGATGCCATTGATGAGACTGTAGTACTCTTCCACCGGCACAAGCTTCAAGGAGTTTGCGCCCATGTGCTGGAAAATGGTCTCGATCTGGTCCAAATGGAGATTCAAAACCATCTGTTCCGCTGATTCCAACCTGGCGCACTGAACTCGCACTTCAACTCGCATGCCAGTAATGTGGAGCGGGTGACCGTTGAGCCATTGACGTAAACCTCTCAGTGTCTCACTGCGATCACCAAGGCTGGACTTGGTTTGGGGCATTCGCGAAGACAAAGTCGAAGAGTAGGCTTTGAGCGCATGAACAAGCTTTGGGTAGCAAGTAACCCGAACATTGGCGTGACCCGCAATGTCAAAGCGGGTGGACCCAAATCCCTCACCAAGGATGGTGAGCATGGGAAAGGTGGCTCCAACTCCACGTCCATTGTAGCAAACCAAAGGAATGACACCACGAGTGTTGAATGTCTGACCAATGTCCCATGTGTTGAGTGCAGCATCGGGATGGTTGCTCACTTCCTGGTCAAAGGAGTAGGCTGGCAAAGTCTGAATGCGTTGCTTCATTCCATACTGCACAATGCGTACAGAGGGTGACACAGCACCAATGATGTCCTGGAACCCAGACATCAACAGATTTTGCCGCCCAGCAATCAATCGTGAGTGATCCGTGCTTTCCCTCACGATGATCGAATGGGTTAGGGTTAGGGTTAGGGGTAGGGTTAGGGTTAGGGTTAGGGTTAGGGGTAGGGTTAGGGTTAGGGTTAGGGTTAGGGTTAGGGTTAGGGTTACAAGACCCCCTGGGTTGGGTTTTATTTTTGGGTTGCCTGGAACCCTAGGGACTTAGAAATTTTCGGGTTTTTTGGCTTTTGGGTGTGTTCTACAGTTCAAATTCTTGACTCTGAGGGGTGTGGTGGCGGGGGGTGTTGCGCACCTAGGCAAGTCAGGGGGGACTAGGTGTGCAAGGGCAAGTGATGGGTCATATGGGTGGTGGTGCGGGTACGGGGGGGGGGCAGGGGTGCCAATAGGGGAGGGGGGGGGGGTTGATATAAAGGGGAAATATATGTTATATATACGTTATAGGACTTGTGCAAATTGGGATTTTTTTAGTGCCGATCTGGAGTTGGCGTCCTAATTAAAAGTTGGCCCCATATCATATTCTCTAATTGAAGTACTCTCGGATTGGCAATCCGTGCGGAAACGGCTTCAGAAACTTAGAAAAACGAAATTTTCACGCGACGGGGGGTAAAAAGTTGGAAAATGTGGTGATATCTCAACATCTGGCTGACTATCCAGTGGAGGGCACTTAATGAAAGTTGATTGTAGCCTATGGTTTGCATAGCTGATGTGGTAGCAAATCTTGTGTAACCTTGCTTTTGGCTGAAGAACAGGGCCCCTTTTCAATTCTCAAGTAGTGACCCCCAAGACCTCCTAACAAAAGACACGAGTACGTATGTGCAGGCAAAGGGGTTTGGCTGTGTTCTCCAGTAAACATTTTGTGATTCCGCTGTGCATCGTAGACTGTTTGTAGGACCGTTGCGGGCTTGCTTGCAGGGTATGCAGAGTGAGAGGGTTGGGGTTAGAGATTTCCCAGATCACTTATTAAATTCAGCCAAACTGTCTCTGTCATGGAACATTTAAAATGGTGGAAAGTAGTATTGCATTTATTGATTTAGAGTACATTGGAAAAGCGCACATTCAGAAAAGGGTTTTGGTGTAAAGTTATCAACGACATTCAACAGTACTAAAGGACTTCCGCAAGCATGTCACGGACTTGGTTCTGTCCAAAAGTCGTACGGCACTCAGGGTACCTGGTGCAGCGGAGACGGAAACGATGCTGACCGCCAATGCTATGAAAAGCTGAGCCTCCACAGTTGGGACATTGAAGCTGATCACGATGCTGATGGAAGAGTTCACGGATATTGCCAATGGGAGCAGCATCAGGGTTAGGGTTACAAGACCCCCTGGGTTGGGTTTTATTTTTGGGTTGCCTGGAACCCTAGGGACTTAGAAATTTTCGGGTTTTTTGGCTTTTGGGTGTGTTCTACAGTTCAAATTCTTGACTCTGAGGGGTGTGGTGGCGGGGGGTGTTGCGCACCTAGGCAAGTCAGGGGGGACTAGGTGTGCAAGGGCAAGTGATGGGTCATATGGGTGGTGGTGCGGGTACGGGGGGGGGGGCAGGGGTGCCAATAGGGGAGGGGGGGGGGTTGATATAAAGGGGAAATATATGTTATATATACGTTATAGGACTTGTGCAAATTGGGATTCTTATAGTGCCGATCCTGGAGTTGGCGTCCTAATTGAAAAGTTGGCCCCATATCATATTCTCTAATTGAAGTACTCTCGGATTGGCAATCCGTGCGGAAACGGCTTCAGAAACTTAGAAAAACGAAATTTTCACCCGACGGGGGGTAAAAAGTTGGAAAATGTGGTGATATCTCAACATCTGGCTGACTATCCAGTGTAGGGCACTTAATGAAAGTTGATTGTAGCCTATGGTTTGCATAGCTGATGTGGTAGCAAATCTTGTGTAACCTCGCTTTTGGCTGAAGAAAAGGGCCCCTTTTCAATTCTCAAGTCGTGACCCCCAAGACCTCCTAACAAAAGACATCGAGTACGTATGTGCAGGCAAAGGGGTTTGGCTGTGTTCTCCAGTAAACATTTTGTGATTCCGCTGTGCATCGTAGACTGTTTGTAGGACCGTTGCGGGCTTGCTTGCAGGGTATGCAGAGTGAGAGGGTTGGGGTTAGAGATTTCCCAGATCACTTATTAAATTCAGCCAAACTGTCTCTGTCATGGAACATTTAAAATGGTGGAAAGTAGTATTGCATTTATTGATTTAGAGTACATTGGAAAAGCGCACATTCAGAAAAGGGTTTTGGTGTAAAGTTATCAACGACATTCAACAGTACTAAAGGACTTCCGCAAGCATGTCACGGACTTGGTTCTGTCCAAAAGTCGTACGGCACTCAGGGTACCTGGCGCAGCGGAGACGGAAACGATGCTGACCGCCAATGCTATGAAAAGCTGAGCCTCCACAGTTGGGACATTGAAGCTGATCACGATGCTGATGGAAGAGTTCACGGATATTGCCAATGGGAGCAGCATCAGGCACTTCCCCATCCCCATGACCCCACCAAGCACGAGCAGGATCAATGACGGGTGCAATGCCTTTGAACCATCCGGGATTGAAACCAAAAGAGTTGAGAACATCTCGGAAGCGCTGACAGTCTGTCACAGTAGTCTGTCTATTGCGATCTCCTCTGAATAGAACTCTGGTGGCAGCGTCCATGATGCCATTGATGAGACTGTAGTACTCTTCCACCGGCACAAGCTTCAAGGAGTTTGCGCCCATGTGCTGGAAAATGGTCTCGATCTGGTCCAAATGGAGATTCAAAACCATCTGTTCCGCTGATTCCAACCTGGCGCACTGAACTCGCACTTCAACTCGCATGCCAGTAATGTGGAGCGGGTGACCGTTGAGCCATTGACGTAAACCTCTCAGTGTCTCACTGCGATCACCAAGGCTGGACTTGGTTTGGGGCATTCGCGAAGACAAAGTCGAAGAGTAGGCTTTGAGCGCATGAACAAGCTTTGGGTAGCAAGTAACCCGAACATTGGCGTGACCCGCAATGTCAAAGCGGGTGGACCCAAATCCCTCACCAAGGATGGTGAGCATGGGAAAGGTGGCTCCAACTCCACGTCCATTGTAGCAAACCAAAGGAATGACACCACGAGTGTTGAATGTCTGACCAATGTCCCATGTGTTGAGTGCAGCATCGGGATGGTTGCTCACTTCCTGGTCAAAGGAGTAGGCTGGCAAAGTCTGAATGCGTTGCTTCATTCCATACTGCACAATGCGTACAGAGGGTGACACAGCACCAATGATGTCCTGGAACCCAGACATCAACAGATTTTGCCGCCCAGCAATCAATCGTGAGTGATCCGTGCTTTCCCTCACGATGATCGAATGGGTTAGGGTTAGGGTTAGGGGTAGGGTTAGGGTTAGGGTTAGGGTTAGGGTTAGGGTTAGGGTTAGGGTTAGGGTTAGGGTTAGGGTTAGGGTTACAAGACCCCCTGGGTTGGGTTTTATTTTTGGGTTGCCTGGAACCCTAGGGACTTAGGGTTAGGGTTAGGGTTAGGGTTAGGGTTAGGGTTAGGGTTAGGGTTAGGGTTAGGGGTTTAGGGTTAGGGTTAGGGTTAGGGGTTAGGGTTA